>NW_017673132.1:34995-42167 GCF_001879085.1 Nicotiana attenuata
TTTAGCCAAATTTGATCAGTTCTCTTCTCCTCTGTTTGCTAAGTTTCCTCTGAAGTTTTACTGTTGGTTCGCCGAGTGGTTTTGGTTCATTCAAATTGGTTTTGAGTTGATTTGGTAGATTAATCTGGGATTTGATCATTTGCTGGGTTCATTTTGGGTTAATTTGGTGCTGTGTTTGGTGATTTACTGCCTCTGGGTTGATTTTCAAAACATTTCTGAACTCCTGGATTTGTCCTGGCCTGCCTGTGATCATCTACTGTTACATTGCTGTTGTTGATCTCGTTTTCTTCCTCCTATTTCGTTTTCCAGGTACATCTTCTGATTTCCTACGAACTATTGAAGAACTGATGTAATTTGAGCTGAGGAAGTACATGATGAAGCGTTATTTGAAATGCTGCTTGAAGTTGCCCTCTAGAGTTACTTTGCTTCTGTTTGGTTTTAATGCATAAGACAGCCTGTTACTTGAAGTTTGAATCCTTTGTATAATTGGATTGTGCTAGACTGTACAAATTGTTACTTCTCAGGTTCATACGATTGAAACAAGTTAAAATTAGTTATAATTAATTGTTTGTGTCTGTGTGTATTGTGGTAGTGTCAAGTGTAATTAATCCTTAAGGTTCCATTTAGGCTATTAGACTGAATGTATCTCTTTCCATGGCAATGAGACCGTTCTGTTCAATAAGGTTGAATTCCAGCTAGTTTGAGTCAAACCTGATAAAACAATTAATACGTCCAAACTGATTCTCGTTCGTACTTGATAACTGGAATTTTACATTGTTTCAATAAATTGATTGGTGGTTAACACGTTGATTACCTTTAAGGTCAGAATAGGGTAGTGGGTTTTCTTGAACGAATTCGAATGCCAAACTGGCCTAGTGTAGCGTCAATTTAGTAATGTTCGTCAGAATTAGTTCGAAATAATTAGCTTGCTTTGTGATTATTAATGTCCAGGAATTTACTTGTAATTAGATAGTTAAGATCAACCAAGCCTTAAGCTGTAATGTGAGTGGTCAATGTTTCAATTTAAATAGGTGACTACTATTTTCCATTATTTTAAATTGTTGAAATTCTTTGAATAACTTGAAATCATATTAGTAGATATTTGTTCACGTTTGCATTGAAGTTTGGTTAGATTTAATAGTTTGGGCTCAGCAGCCCATTTCCCGGAAATGTAAGCATTATGACCTGGGCCTTGAAACGCCTATGGTCAGTTAGATAGAGTTGTAAGTTCGCCCTTTTCCTAATATATTAATTAACTAGGTTTTTCTTTAGAGACAAACAACAATAGAAAATATTGTTCGCTTTAGGATATCCTTAAATAAAACGAGACGAGCCTCGCCGAATGAAACGCACAAATTGCGGGGCCCTCGATAAATGTTATACTAAAAATACCTAGACTCCGGGATAGGCCGTTTAGCGAATTTCACGGCCTTCACCAAAGATAATAACGCGTTAGTTACTTTAGGCGCGTGTTTAATAATCTTACCTTCTTAAATACGGGTGCACATTTATGTGACCCAAATCCAAATCTCAACGAAGTCGAAAGGTGTCAAAAATCGCGGGTGCATTTATGTGACGCGATTCGAGACATGTTTTCACGACGTTGCAATTCTCTTAAAATAATAACAATATAAGCGGTTCAGAGTTAAAAGCACATAGGTTAAAACATGTACTAAAATCAAATAAATAAGCCAAATATGACAGTTGAGCGACCGTGCTAAAACCACGGAACTCGGGATTGCCTAACACCTTCTCCCGGGTTAACAGAATTCCTTACCCAGATTTCTGGTTCGCGGACTGTTAACAGAGTCATAATTTCCTCAGTTCGGGATTCAACCGGTGACTTGGGACACCATTAATCTCCTAAGTGGCGACTCTGAATTTTAATAATAAATCCTGTTCCGATTGTCCTTTAAGTGGAAAAACTCCTTTATGCCCTTGCGGGTGTAGCCAAAAGGAGGTGTGACAACATCGAGCTAAATCTGCTTATTATAATGAAATACCGAATTTCGGTCACAAGCACGCTAAGTGCATAATACCATCTCTGAGGAGTCATATAGCGCTATAAGCTACGAAACTCAAGCACACTGGGGTGCGATATACAAATCTGAATCTCAAGAGCCAATTTGCTCATATAACATCATTTCTACGTGGATCCTCAACACGTAAGCAATTTCTCAAGCCATCTCGCAACTCACACGGTGCAATGTAACTACTTGATATATCCGACAATGAAATTACACCCTGACCACTCCCCCATAAGGAGCGCATTACTGAAATGTAACGACCCGACCGGTCGTTTTGCCTTTTTGAACCCCGTTCCCCTAAATAAAGCCTCCCGTACTTGCTTTAACTAATTTACAACTTGCGGGGGTGATTGGTTCGGGAATTGGAAGGTTTTGAGTAAAAATATGCCCAATTGCTTCTTTAAGATTTCTTAAAAGACCAAGTTTGACTTCGGTCAACATTTTGGGAAAACGAATCCAGATTCGTGATTTGACAATTTTTGAGGGTCCGTGGGAAAATATGGGACCTGGGCGTGTGTCCGGAATCGAATTTCGAGGTCCCTAGCCCGAGTAATGAATTTTTATCTAAAATTGTTTAATTGAAGTTTTAAGGAATTAAAGAAACTAAGTAATCATTGATTCCCTAGGTATCGGGCTCGGATTTTGGTTCCGAAGCTTGGTACAGGTCCGTAATGTTGTTTAAGACTTGCCCGTAAAATTTTGTGTCAATCCGAGTAGGTTAGGAGCGTTTTGACCCATTAGAGGAGAATTAAGAACTTGAAGATTCAATAGTTTGATTCATTTGGTTTTAGGGGGTGATTCCGAGATTTAGCGTTGTTTTGGGAGTTCCAAGGGTTCGAGTAGGTCCGCCTCGTGATTTCAGACTTGTCGGTATGTTCGGGCGGGGCTCGGGAGCCCCGAGTGTCAAACGAGCGAGGTTCGAGCGAAGTAAGAAAATTGGAGGAGAGCTGAAGTTGCTGCTTCTGTCATAACCGCATCTGCGGTTCTTGGACCGCAGAAGCGGTACCGCAGATGCGGTCAGCCATCGCAAAAGCGGAAAGGGCCAGGCCCAGGGGAAACCGCAGAAGCGGCCCAGAGACCGCAGAAGCGGTCCCGCTTAAGCGACCCCCAGACCGTAGAAGCGGTCCAGCTTCTTAGGCCCAAATCCACAGAAGTGGCTCGATATCCGCAGAAGCGGACCCGCATAAGCGGGCACTTGACCGCAGAAGCGGTCCAGGCTTCTTGGGCCATTTCCGCAAAAGTGGGCCTTTTTCCGCAGAGGCGATTTCCGCAGAAGCGGTTATGGTGCCGCAGAAGCGGAAATCGCTGGGGGCAGAGAGTTCATTTAATCCAAACTCAAAGTCATTTCTTCCATACACAACTCCATACTTGGGCGATTTTGGTGCTTCCAAAGAGAGGGTTTCAACATAGCATTGTAAGGTAAGGAATCCCCATTCATCCTTAGTTTAAATACATGTATATTAGGTAGATTAAAGACTAAAAATTAGATAAAATCAAAGGGTTAGAGCTAGACCTAGGGTTTTAATAAAACTAAGATTTAATCATGTAATTTGCTATGTAATGAGCTAGAAATGATATATTATTGATCCTTAGGTTGTGGAGAACAACTTTCTTCGAAAAATATCGGAATCCGGGCACGTGGGCCCGGGGTCAAAATTTAGGAAACTTCTGAAAAGGGTGGGAAATGGCTTAAATAGCTAGAATTCGATCTAGTAAACTTATATTGACTAGTTTTTACTTCCTTTAACTAGTTTGTGATCGTTCGGCTCCGAATTAAGAGCTTGGGCTTGTTCTCGATATTGGGAGCGCGCTTTAGAGCGAGGTGAGTCTCCTTTCTAACCTTGTAAGAGGGAATTGTCCCCATAGGTATAATAATTGAACTATTTGTCATTGTATGCGGGGGGCTACGTACGTACTAGGTGACGAGAGTCCGTGCGCAGCAACTATCATGCTAAGTTCGGGTAGTTTAGGACCCATGAGCATGCTTTACGTGATATTCTAGTATAGTTGATTATCTGGGATTTATATGAACTCTTGTGATTAAGAATAATGAAATTAGAAAAATGACCCTTAACCTATTTGGTCCTTAAAGGAAAATAATTGGCATTGCAATGAACGGCCACCTTCATATGTGGTGATTGTTGTTATTGCGTGTCAATGAGTTTATTTCTATTTGACCGCGTCGCACGGTTGATTCGCGAGCGGGGTAATAGATGCATCTATGGATTGAGCCGTTCGACCCTCGGCAATGCACATTTATTTTCAAGTTGGATCGGGCCGTACGTTCCTCGGTGATTATCTGCGCATGAGTTATTTAGCTTTCTACTTGTGGATTTGACTTCATAATTGTTCATATATATATAGACGCACACTCTTTATGGAAGGTTAAAGAAAGAATTCCTGTTTCATACTTGTTATGCTTATGACTTGAGTTATTCTTGCTTATTATAAATTCTTCTCATTTTACTTGACCTTAGTAAGTAGTCGACCTCTCGTCTCTACTTCTTCAAGATTAGACGGGATACTTACTGGGTACATGTTGTTTGTGTACTCATGCTACGCTTCTATACTTAAATGTATAGGATCTGAGGCAGGTGGATCTGGATATCATTCTGGTGCGTATCAGTGAGCACATCTGGGACTTCTACGGTGAGCTGCTTCTCCTTCACACCGATCCGCAGCCGAAGAAGTCTTTCTTTGTACTTTTGTGTTCTGTCTAACCCGATTCAGACAGTAGGATAGTGTATTATCCTTTTGTGTATATTCTACTAGTCGCCCATAGCTTGTGATACCAGGTTCTGGCACACACATTGGTAGACGATTATTTTGGGGTTGTATAATCATATTATTTCAGTATTCAGCTCATCTGGTTTAAATTCCAAGTTAAATGTTTATTCGCTTATCCTAATTAAAAGCAACATGATTATTTTAGAAATGTTTTCCGCAATTGGCTTGCCTGACAAGGGTGCTAGGCGCCCTCATGACCTATTGTGAAGATGGGTCGTGACAACATGGTATCAGAGCAGTAGGTTCCTAGGGTCTCACGAGTTATGGGCAAACCTGATAGAGTCTTGTTGATCAGTACGGAGACGTCTATATTTATCTTCAAGAGGCTATAGGGTATTAGGAAAGACTATTCTTTATTCATTTCCTATCGTGCAGTGCTTAGAGTACTAAATTTCTCTCTTCCATTCTCTCACAGATGGTGAGGACTCGTACCGTCGTCGTTTCGGACCTGGGAGGCGCTACTCCCCCCATTGCTAGAGGCCGGGGGAGGGCATCGGCCCGTGGTAAGGGACGAGGACAACCCAGAGCCGTTCTAGTTGCGCCACCAGCAGATCCAGTGGAGGATCCTACTGTTGAGGAGCAGGGCGAGGTGCCCGCAGATGAGCCTACCCCGGCGGATTTCATGACAGCACCGGGATTTCAGGAGGTCATGGGCCGCATGCTACGGTTCATGGACACTATGACTCAGGCTGGTTTATTTCCAGCAGACCCAGCTACTTCTCAAGCAGGAGGGGGAGCCCAGACCCCTACTGCTCAGGCTCCAGGCCATGCAGCTGCAATATATCAGACTCCGGGTGCACTACCCGTAGACGGGGTTCAGCCAGTCGCTGCAGTGGCACCCCAGCCCAGGCCAGCTGTGGATGGTGACCCACAGAAGTTATTGGACAGGTGGACCAAGCTTCACCCTCCAATCTTCGGGGGTGAGCGTCATGAGGATGCCTAGGACTTCATAGACAGGTGCAGGGACAGGCTGCACAACATGAGGATATTGGAGTCGCATGGAGTTGACTTCACTACTTTTCAGCTTGAGGGCAGGGCACGTAGGTGGTGGCAGTCCTATGTACTTGGCACGCCAGCAGGTTCTCCTCCCCTCACCTGGGGTCAGTTCACTCAATTATTCCTGGATCGGTACATTCCTCCCTCTGAGAGGGAAGAGCTGCGTTATCAGTTTGAGCATTTAGAGCAGGGTCAGATGTCAGTGACCGATTATGAGGCGAGGTTCTTGGAGTTGTCTCGCCATGCACTTATGATACTTCCCACAGAGGCAGAGAGGGTGCGGAGGTTTGTTTCGGGGTTACAAAGAGAGAGATATTGGGGAATATTCGCCATTAATCGGAACCACTACTCGATCCTTGGCCTCACTTATAATCGGCCTTGCCTAGGATATATTAGGAACAGCCTGGCACCGTCTCACATGATCTTTGCTTAATCCATGTGTTGCCTGACTCAGCTTCACGCTGCCATTATAAGATATAAAATCTATCATTCGGTGGCACTTGAATTCCACATCTGATAAACTTTAAAATTTCATGGATGATCCTTTCCTCGGAGCTGCAATATTAGAGAAATGTCGATTCAAACCCTGAACCACCGTTGCCCCCCAATATCTACAGTCGCTTCTTCAATACTAAACACGCATTTCCTGCCTAAAGGGGCGAATTGTGAAGATCATAGGCACTGGGGGATGTTCATTCTAAGGGACCAATGAACCCTCACCACAGATGAGAATTCCCTCCAACGTTCAAATACCAAGAGCCTTGTTACTAGACACGTCTGAGCATCGGGTAACCTTGTAGGATTAGGCTTTTCTATATGAGAGGCGAGTTACCGGAGGCAATCCGTAAGGCCGGGAGTAAGGAGGATTGGTAGGCGGTGACGGACATCGTGGTGAACCTGCGGGTATAGACCAGAGTAGTGGATGAGTCGTGTATCGATAAGAGTGTGGGCGTAGAGTCAGTTGTCGTGATATATGGAGAGTGAGATAGATATAGGCGCAGAATGTTAAACGTCTGTGTGGAGAGGATATTGTTCAGACGAGGATCGAGCGCACGTAGGCAATTGTAATACAATCATCAATCAATACTTCTAAAGAGCGCTGGCGGAAGCAGAATTCGCAGTACGACACACGCACACATCGACGCAACATCTAGCTGATACACATACAGAGACAATCAAGAGATTAAATAGGATAAGACATATTTTTCCATAGCGAACGATTAATCCGATCAAAGCACTCTTACGCTGGGGGAAACAGTGTCCGGAGATAGTACTTGAGTACGCAGTTGATGAGCGATTATCAAGATGGTCATTAGATTTTATAGTTGGTAGCTATGATATGAGTGAAGGAGCATAGCTCAC
>NW_017673132.1:42844-138803 GCF_001879085.1 Nicotiana attenuata
ATAAGGAATCAAGAAGGGAAGTACTCCTAACAGTCCTACAGCCTCCCGAGGATAAGTACAGACGTCTCCGTACCGATCCGCGAAACTCTACTAGACTTGCTCATGACTCGTGAGACCCTAGGAACCTAGTGCTCTGATACCATGTTGTCACGACCCAAAATCCATTAAGGGTCGTGAGGGCGCCGGACACCTCAGTCAGGCAAGCCAACCAAATTACTTGTTGAAGTTCTCATTTTAACAATCTTGAAAATTTAGCCTTTCCTTCAATTGTTATAAATAAAAAGAGAGATGACTGATTCAATTCGAATTAAATAATAGGCAAGTAATACAAAACATTTCAAAATCCTCCCAGAACCCGGTGTCACAAGTGCATGAGCATTTACTAAGACAGAAATAAAATACAACATCCGTCCGGAATACAGTGGACAGAAAGTAAATACATTATGCTGGAAAGGGACTATACTAGCTGCGGGCCGCCTCGAATAATGCAACTCTCCTAGTCCCCAAATCTTTCGTGCTGCTACGCCCAGTAGGCCGCTAGAGTTTCATATACCTGTGCAACAAAAATGCACAGAAGTGTAGTACGCGTACGAAAACAACGTGTACTCAATGAGTATCCCGCCTAATCTCGAAGAAGTAGAGACGAGATGGTGAACTTCGACACTTACTAGTGGTCCAATAATAATATGGTGAAGATGTGAGGAAAACATGGATTTATATAGCAGTTCTAACTCACAAAGCCGGAAAACAGGTAAACACCTTTAACAAATTATATAAGATTTTCAAGATTTACTTTTCATGATCTTATCAATTCATATCAAGCCATGAAAGGAAATATCAACATTTAAAATCCTCAGGCAACAATATATATATCATGCGCAAATCATGCCGAGGTCGACGGCCCGCTCCAACAGAAATGTAAACTGTGCACTTGCCGAGGGTCGACGGCGCGCCTATAGATGCATCTATTACCCCGCTCGCGAACTAACCTGCGACGCGGTCAACATAAAATAAACACACACCCTGCTCGCGAATCATGCATGCGACGCAGGCACACATAGAGATACATGCTCAAACAATCAATCAAGATTTATCGGGGGACATTATCCAAATAAAACAAATTCTCTTTTAACAATTCGAGAAAATAATGTTTAATCCTTTTTTAAATTCATTTACTAATCCAAGGTGATTTAAGCAATTCAAGCCGTCAATAAGTTTACAATTAATCCAAGCATAGCATGCTTTTAGGTCCCAGACTACCCGGACAATAGCATAATAGTAGCTACGCACGGACTCTCGTCACCTCGTGCGTACGTAGCCCCCACAAATAGGAGCAAATATCCTATTAATTCACCTATGGGGACAATTCCCTCTTACAAGGTTAGAAAGGAGACTCACCTCGCTCCGAAGAACCATAACCGGCATTCCACGCCCTTTCGAAGACTCTAATTGATGCACCACGCTCCAAAACTAGCCAACGGTTATGCAAATCCATTAATACATGCTCAATTATTAATTACAATCTAATTTATAGCAATTCCTAACTCCGATCGAAAAGTTGACCAAAATGCCCTCGGGCCCACGTACCCGGAATCCGAAATTTTTCAAAGATAAAGATTACCCATGACCTTAGGAACTCAAATATATAATTTTCACTAAATTCCCTACTCAATACCGTGGTCAAATTCCAAGAAATGTAAATTTCTAGGTTTTCCACCAAAACCTCAATTTCCTACAATTTTCCAAGTCTAAATCCATATATAAACTTTGTATTTAACTCAAAGCTAGCATAAATTAATTACCTCATGACAAGTGACGAAAATGGCACCTCAAAGTTGCTCCCCATCGACTCCAATGGAAGAAAAATGGGGTTGAAATGAACTCAACCCCGAACTTTAGAAGACCTCACTGCCTCAACTGTTTCCGCACCTGCGGTTCCTTGACCGCTTCTGCGGTTCCGCAGGTGCGGTTACAATGCCGCATCTGCGGTCTTCCCTGGGCCACCCCTCTCTCGCTTCTGCGACGTGCCTCCCGCAGATGCGGTCCCGCTTCTGCGGAACTTTGACCGCATCTGCGGTCCTCTCCAAGATGCCCTCTTCCGCTTCTGCGACCACCTCTCGACAGATGCGGTCCCGCTTCTGCGGAACCTTGACCGCATCTGCGGTCCTCAAGCCCTTGACCAAAATCCGCACCTGCGCCTTCCTAGCCGCTTCTGCGGCTCCGCACCTGCGGCCCCTTTTCTGCAGGTGCGGTTATGACAGCAACCAGCAGTTCAGCCCTCTTCCAAACTCCAAATTCGATCCGTTAACCATCCGGAATCCACCCGAGACCCCCGAGACCTAAACCAATCATACCAACCAGTCCCAAAATGCACTACGGACTTGCTCGAGGCCCCAAATCACATCAAACAACGCTAAAACCACGAATCGACCTACAATCCAAGCTTTATGAACTTTAGAATTTCCAACTTCTATTTTCGATGCTTAAACCTATCAAATCACGTTCGATTGACCTCAAATTTTGCACGCAAGTCATATTTGACATTACGGACCTACTCCATCTTTCGGAATCGGATTCCGACCCCGATATCAAAAAGTCCACCTCCGGTCAAAATTCTCAAAAACCTTCAAATTTCTATCTTTAGCCAAATGGCTCCAAAATGACCTACGGACCTCCGAATTCACTTCTGATCGCGCTCCCAACTCCAGAATCACCATACGGAGCAATTCTTAGACTCGGAATCACAAAGGACATCGATAACACTGAAATGCACTACAAGCCAAACTTAAGAAATTTCTTCAAAAATGCTAACTTCCATAATAGGCGCCAAAACGCTCCCGGGTTATCCAAAACCCGAACCGAGCATACGCCCAAGTCCGAAATCATCATACGAACCTGCTGGAACCTTCAGATCTCGATTCCGAGGTCGTTTAATCAAAAATCCAATCCTAGTTCATTCTTAAGCTTCCGAAATAAGAATTCTCTTTCCAAATCAACTCTGGACTTCCCGAAATTCAATTCCGACCACGCGCACAAGTCATAATACCTGAAATGAAGCTGCTCATGGCCTCAGGCTGCTGAACGGAGCGCTAGAACTCAAAACGACCGGTCGGGTCGTTACACCAACCCCGATCGAAAAGTTGACAAAAACGCCCTCGAGCCCACGTGCCAGGAATCCGAAATTTTTCGAAGATAAAGTTTACCCATAGCCTCCCGACCTCAAATATATGATTTCTCTAAATTCCATACCCAAAATCGTGGTCAAAATCCAAGAATACTAGTTTTCTAGGTTTTCCGTCAAACCTCAAGTTTTCTACAATTTTCCAAGTCTAAATCCATATATAAACCTTATATATACTCAAAACTAGTAGAAATCACTTACCTCATGCTTGGTGATGAAAATGGCACTCCAAAACTGCTCCAAAATCAGCTCCCATGGAAGAAATGAAGTGAAAATGAGCCAAACTTCGATTTTTAAAGAAACATCACTGCCTCCTGCAGTTTCCGCATCTGCGGAAATTTGACCGCATCTGCGGTCCCGCATCTGCGGTTATGACAGCAACCAGCACTTTTCTCGACACGGAAATGAGCATAACTCCCTCGTACGATGTCCAAATTCGACGACTCCTTTTGCTATGGCTCCGAAATTACGATACGGATCTAATGGCTCAATAAAAACTTAATTTGGAGCTCATTTGCTTAATATGGCACCCCTTTATGTCCAAAGAAACGACGTTGAAACATCAAATAAGAGCGTGATACAACCCGAAACACACCCGAGGCCCCCGGGACCCCGACCAACCACACCAACCAGTCCCAAAACACATTACGGACTTACTTGAGGCCTCAAATCACATCAAAAAACGCTAACATCATGAATCAACCCCCAATCCAAGCTTTATGAACTTTAGAACTTCCAACTTCTACTTTCGAGCTTAAACCTATCAAATCACGTCAGATTGACCTCATATTTTGCACACAAGTCATATTCAATATTACGGACCTACTCCAACTTTTGGAATCGGATTCCGACCCCGATATCAAAAAGTCCACTTCCGGTCAAACTTCTCAAAAACCTTCAAATTTCTATCTTTAGCCAAATGGCTCCAAAATGACCTACGGACCTCCGAATTCACTTCCGATCGCGCTCCCAACTCCAGAATCACCATACGGAGCTGCTCCAAGACTCGGAATCCCAAACGGACATCGATATCACAGAAATGCACTTCAACCCTAACTTATGAAATTTCTTTCAAAATGCTACTTTTCACAATAGGCGCCAAAACGCTCCCTGGTCATCCAAAACCCAATCCTGGCATACGCCCAAGTCCGAAATCATCATACGAACCTGCTGGAACCTTCAGATCCCGATTCCGAGGTCGTTTACTCAAAATTCCAATCCTAGTTAATTCTTTCAACTTTAAGCTTCCAAAATGAGAATTCTCTTTCCAAATCAACTCTGAACTTCCCGAAACTTAATTCCGACCACGCGTACAAGTCATAATACCTGAAATGAAGCTGTTCATGGCCTCAGACTGCTGAACAATGCGCTAGAGCTCAAAACGACCGCTCGGGTCGTTACATTCTCTCCCACTTAAACATACGTTCGTCCTCGAACGTGCTGAGAACTACACTGAAGTAGTCTGAAATCACTGTTTAACTTCTCATGCACCTTCCCATGCTGCCACAACTCAGTTGAGCACATCAGCTCGATCAATTCTGAAGATATTCCCTTTTATTCAAGCAAATAAGCCTTAAAGCCCAATTCCAACATCCGGAATTCTATGCCCGACCTGTTTCCAACATAAGATCACCATATCAATCACTACACGCTGTACCCAAACATGGCTGCATAACTTTGCTGAATTCACACCTAGCATCACTTTACTCAACGGACCACAATAACATTTTCTGATCAACTTAGTCAAAATTCCACGAATCTGATGCTCCCATTGCACCCTATGACATACACAGGTCTTACTCTAACTCTTACAATGCCGCCACAACGGAAGAGATGTGCAGAAATTCATAATCAACTACCGAGTCAACCAATCATTGAGTCTATACTTCTGACAAGAAACATTACCTCATTCTGAACCAATTATCTTTCTCCTTAATATATTTCACATAATCAGATTGCACTGATCCTAAATCCAACAATCCCATCTCACCCAATACGAACTGCTCAAGCAATAAGCCACCCCGACATGACCAAAAGTCTCATATGATGCCATGATGTGCCAATAGGCTACCAAGTAGGATGCGATACAAAAAGGAAAATGAACTCTGAAAAGCAATTTCAATTACCCCGCTCGCGAATCATACATGCGATGCGGGCGCACAGCTAATATGAGCTTCCTTCAGAAAATAGGAAACAGAACACAATAAACAGATATGGGGAACTGTACTGAACATCACACTGTTGCGGCGCGCAACCCGATCCGAGAAATCATAACCATGGCGGCGTGCCACCCGATCCACACAACATAACCATGGCGGCGTGCCACGATCCAAATAACATACCCATGGAGGCGTGCCACCCGATCCACACATGGAACTCACATAAGGAGATGTACATCGAGCTAAATTGATCATTACAACAAAATACTGAATATCAGTCATAAACACGCTAAGTGTATAATACCATTCCCTGGGGAGACATATAACGCTATAATCCACAAACTCGAGCACAACTGAAGTGCGATATATGATCTGAATCTCAAGAGCCATCCTGCTCATATAACCTCATCTCTATGCGGAACCTCAACACATAAGAAATTCACCAAGCCGTCTCACAACTCGCACGACGCAATACATCATTACATGAAATAGCTGACAATGAAATAACACCCCGACTCCCTTCCATAAGGAGCGTATTGCTGAGATGAACACATCTGGCCTGATATAAGCCCCTGTTCACATTTAAATCAATCCACTGATCTCAAGCCGATTTCTAATTAAACCAACTAGGCTAATAACCTTTCAAAGGTCCATAATAACTCCTCTTTTCTCATAACACATAAGAACAACCCTCATAACCGGAGCGAACCTCCACAGTCCATAACCCAATAAACAGAGTGCCCTCCAGGCATAAATTCTCAAATTAATGATATTACCACAATCCTCATACTTGGTTTAAATCTTTAATCAATCAAGTGACTACATGTCACACTTATACAATCTTCCCGCGGGACACGCTCCCACAACCTTCCGAAATGAATAACGGGTCCGCACATCCAAACCATCGGCCGCACTAACGCTGAAAAGCGATCAAGAATCATTAACCAGGATGCAAAGCCTTTTTCACAAAAGACTGATCTCAGGTGACGCTGAAGACAATACCAACTTACCTTAAACATCGAAACTCCTTTCCTGCTCATCCGAGATTGTGACATCCTTGTCCACACCGAGCTGTTACCTTGATCTTTACTTCAAATTCTATACCACTCACTGCACCTAACATGCCAATATACGATAGAACACACTTTTCATCATAGCTTCGGAACCACTATCAAGCTAACACTTCATCATATAAAAGCTTTTCACTTAACTCACTTCAGGAGAACCATAGCAACACATAGGTGAATTCTCATAACCGTAGAACATGAAAATCTCTAAGTAGTGGTCTAAGCCACCATAGCCCTTCCGGGGCCCACCTCCACGTATCAAGTCACAACAGTAGAATACTTTCTGAATACCACCAACTACGGCGGCCGGCAAGCCTCGCACGCACCGTCACAATTCACTTGCATAACTTGATCACGTTGAAAGAACTGATCATTACCAGCAACATCCAATTTGACTATGGCTAACCAATCCCTCTTCTTCCAATTTGTCCTTGATTTCCATCGAAACTATGATAACCCCATTCAACACTTAACACACTCCATCCGCACTCATCCCGAGTGACCCTGAATTACGAGGCCATGCTGTCTCAAATCCCACGAACCATTTCGTACCTCCCAATTGCTACATCGCAAGTCAAAACATCATAGACATTTTGTGCCCCTTCTCATAGGCTGCCATCAAGCTTGATTCTTAACCGTACCTATAGGCTCGAAATCGTTAGGCATCACACCTTATCCTTTGAATTCACTAGGACATTGTTGAGAGCCACCCGCTCTGACTTGGCCCCGAATATAATAAACTCCATGAATGTTCTATCACATGAATACCCTATTGGTGAAGCACCTGGCAGAATCACTTCCCTTAGATCCCGCATCTTTACAAAGCACAATCCTGAATCCTTCCCCAAGTCTGAACATGAGCCAATAAGGCCAACCATAGCACCCTTTAACAATTCCTTTGCTCAAATTACCACTTATATTCTTTTCCCGTAGCCGAAATAACCCAGAAATATGCTAACAACCAGAAAACCTCGCAAGTGGTTAACCATGAAACCCAATCATAGGCGGTGGGACTCTCCCACTTAGCTTGAAGCCACTATTACACAACTCTGGAACTCACCGGGATTCCTTATCTCTTATTGACATAACCTTGCGCAATCAACCGCCTAAATTCTCGGATTCTTTCTGTAAAACCCCCCCTTTTTTTATACTCTAAATCATCAACCACATTCGCACGACCGATCTCTTTGCTGCATATTAGCCCATACTTCCAGTTAAACCCGTAGACTTCAATCGCCAGCCACTAAAATCCCAAATCATTCCAAACTCTCCTTAAGGTGCGTAATCATCCTACCACCAAGCCCATATGCAACATCCGCCACTCTCCCACTTTGGGCAAACTCACTTCTATAATCAACTACTTGACCTTTGCTTTATACACCTGGCCTTCTAGGAATTTTAGCCACCGTCTGACACTTTCCGCACATCTTTCCTCATCCTTTGCTACTCAGTTGTTGCCTTAATTAAAATCTATCTTTATGGCACTTGAACCCACAATTGGTGCTAACATTACACCTTTCGAAAAATCATCCTTCTCATACCATCGACATTAGAAACACTGATTCGACCCTGAACTACCGCTCCCTGCGATATCTGACAGCCGCATTTCCGATACTATTTCATAATAGCTTGCTCCAAAGGCGAATTGTAGAAGATCGCAACACCGGCGAACTTAGTGCATTCAATTAGGACAACGACATCCCCTCATAGAAGAAAGCTCCACCACTCTCGCATGTACCAAGTCTCATTACTCTACCATCCCAAATCTGCACATTCTTAGCCCGATTGCCTTTCCCCTGCCGGAAATGAAATACTGAATCTCTAGATTATGTACTGAGTACACCTCCTTTCAAGTCATTCATTGCCCCGACACGTGGGCAACATCCTACCATCATATCACTACTGCGGAACAATCGTTCATAAGTATCATGGCAACTTGTGCCTAGCCTCAGAGCCCTCAGAAGTACCGTTACTGGGCTGAAATAATAAAATATCCTTCCACAAGGCGACGATAATAGCTCAGACGACTATACGGGGAGAAATATCCCGCACCATATTCGTAATATCATTACAATTCTTCAATCCTCGATGAATAGCAAGCGCTTTGCGTCGCATAAGATTGAGTAGGAAAGAAACAAAGGCATAAGCCTTAAAGGAATCAAATCGCACGATGAGGAATCAAGAAGGGAAGTACTCCTAACAGTCCTGCAACCTCCCGAGGATAAGTACAGACGTCTCCGTACCGATCCGTGAGACTCTACTAGACTTGCTCATGACTCGTGAGACCCTAGGAACCTAGTGCTCTGATACCATGTTGTCACGACCCAAAATCCACCGAGGGTCGTGGTGGCGCCGGACACCGCTGTCAGGCAAGCCAACCAAAATACTTAATTAACTTCCAATTTTTGTATTGTCTAAAATTATTTTTCTTTATACATTAAATAAGGAATAATAAAATTTACAGAAATAACCGCAAAGTCTTTAACAAAACATAACATTTAATAATCCAAAAATCCTCCCAGAACCCTCACGAGTGCATGAGCAATTTCTAAGAAATAATGTAATACAACAATCGTCCGGAATACAATATTGGACAGAAATAAATACAGAAAACTGAAAGAGACTCTGCTGGCTGCGGATCGCCTCGAGAAGTGCAGCTCACCTAAGTCTCCGTGTCATCCGTGCTGCTACGCCCAGTAGGCCACTAGAGATGCATATGCATGTGCAACAAAAATGCACAGAAGTGTAGTATGAGTACAAAAATAACGTGTACTCAATGAGTATCCCGTCTAATCTCGAAGAAGTAGAGACGAGATGGTCGACTTCGACACTTATTAGTGGTCCAATAATGATATATCAATAATATGTTAAATCGCGGATTTTTATAAACATGATATAATTCGATAGGTTGAAGCAAAATGAACAATTTTTCCTTTTTAGGAAATTTCCAAATTCCTTTTTATCATTTATTCAACTATTCTCAAGCCGGAAAGAGGCTATAACAACTTTATTTCAAGGCAAGCAATACAAGCATGCGCAAATCATGCCGAGGCGTACGGCCCGCTCCAACAGAAAATAAACTGTGCACTGCCGAGGGTCGAACGGCGCGAACCATAGATGCATCTATTACCCCGCTCGCGAACTATCCATGCAACGCGGTCAACATAAATTAAACAATCACCTTGCTCGCGAATCATGCATGCGACGCAGGTACACATAGAAATACATGCTCAGATACAAATTAAGAATTTATCAGGGAATATTTATTCAAATAAAAGCCACTTTCTCTTTTGACAATTTAAGAAAAGAAGTTTAATCCCTTTTGAACTTTATTTATTAATTCGATGTGGTTTAAGAAATTCGAGCTGTCAATAGGTTTACAATTAATCCAAGTATAGCATGCTTTTGGGTCCTACACTACCGGACAGTAGCATAATAGTAGCTACGCACGGACTCTCGTCACCTCGTGCGTACGTAGCCCCCACAAATAGGAGCACATAACCAATTAATTCACCTATGGGGACAATTCTCTCTTACAAGGTTAGAAAGGAGACTCACCTCGCTCCGAAGATCCATAACCGACATTCCACGCTCCTCCGACGACTTAAATCGACACACAACGCTCCAAAACTAGCCAATATTATACAAATCCATTAATATATGCTCAATTACTCATTACAATCCAATTTATAGCAATTCCCAACCCCGATCGAAAAGTTGACAAAAACGCCCTCGGACCCACGTGCCCGGAATCCGAAATTTTTCGAAGATAAAGTTTACCCATAGCCTCCCGAACTCAAATATATAATTTTCTCTAAATTCCATACCCAAAATCGTGGTCAAAATCCAAGAATACTAATTTTCTAGGTTTTCCCTCAAACCTCAAGTTTTCTACAATTTTTCAAGTCTAAATCCATATATAAACCTTGTATATACTCAAAACTAGTAGAAATCACTTACCTCATGCTTGATGATGAAAATGGCACTCCAAAACTTCTCCAAAATCGGCTCCCATGGAAGAAATGAAGTAAAAATGAGCCAAACTTCGATTATTAAAGAAGCATCTCTGCCTCTAGCAGTTTCCGCAACTGCGGAAATTTGACCGCATCTGCGGTTCTGCATCTGCGGTTATGACAGCAACCAACACTTTTCTCGACACGGAAATGAGCATAACTCCCTCATACGATGTCCAAATTCGACGACTCCTTTTGCTATGGCTCCGAAATTACGATACAGATCTAATGGCTCAATAAAAACTTAATTTGGAGCTCATTTGCTTAATATGGCACCCCTTTATGTCCAAAGAAATGACGTTGAAACATCAAATAAGAGCGCGATACAACCCGAAACACACTCGAGGCCCCCGGGACCCCGACCAATCACACCAACCAGTCCCAAAACACATTACGGATTTGCTTGAGTCCTCAAATCACATCAAACAATGCTAAAATCATGAATCAACCCCCAATCCAAGCTTTATGAACTTTAAAACTTCCAACTTCTACTTTCGATGCTTAAACCTATCAAATCACGTTCGATTGACCTCAAATAACCTATCAAATCACGTCCGATTGACCTTAAATTTTGCACACAAGTCATATTCGACATTACGGACCTACTCCAACTTTTGGAATCGGATTCCGACCCCGATATCAAAAAGTCTACTTCCGGTCAAACTTCTCAAAAACCTTCAAATTTCTATCTTTAGCCAAATGGCTCCAAAATGACCTACGGACCTCCGAATTCACTTCCGATCGCGCTCCCAACTCCAGAATCACCATACGGAGCTGCTTCAAGACTCGGAATCCCAAACGGACATCGATATCACTGAAATGCACTTCAACCCTAACTTATGAAATTTCTTTCAAAATGCTACTTTTTACAATAGGCGCCAAAACGCTCCCGGGTCATCCAAAACCCAATCCGGGCATACGCCCAAGTCCGAAATCATCATACGAACCTGCCAGAACCTTCAGATCCCGATTCCGAGGTCGTTTACTCAAAATTCCAATCCTAGTTAATTCTTTCAACTTTAAGCTTCCGAAATGAGAATTCTCTTTCGAAATCAACTCTGAACTTCCCGAAACTTAATTCCGACAACGCGTACAAGTCATAATACCTGAAATGAAGCTGCTCATGGCCGCAGACTGCTGAACAATGCGCTAGAGCTCAAAACGACCGATCGGGTCGTTACATAATGATTCTTTTAACTATTTGAAAGTACAATTTTTATTGAATAAAGTTATAATTATAGTCAATATTTAAAAATTGGATAAGCTAATATTAAGAATTTGAATTAACAAAAAGTAAGTTTTTTTTAATATTGAGAACAAATAATTAAAGTCTTTGAATATACTAATTAGCAAAAATATTCAATTTTAATTATTTTTCAAATCATCGTATAAGTAATATTTTTTTCAAGTTGATAAAACTCTTAAGGTACATAAATTTATGTACGAAGAGAATTAACAGTGAAAATAATTAAAAGATTAATTATAATATAAAATTAAGAGTCTAATTGATAATAATGTCAATTTGAACCAATAAGAACGAAATAGAAGGCAAAATGTATTATAAATGAGTTACCATTTGATATTTTTTTTTCTTTCTTGCGTTCGGTCCAACATGTGACAATGTTTAGCTATATTGTTTTATGTATTAAGTTATGGTTGTAAAATACTAATCAAAATCTATTATTCTTTAAACTTTACACTGTCACTATCAATTTTTAGGAGGTATGGTGCCAATTTTTTCATCCTAAATTTTTAGAAGACCAAAATATTTAATTTTTAATTTTGAAAATCCAATGTAAGTCCTCTTTAAAAAAGAAATAAGGAATCTGAAAACTTTTGTAGTATATTGATATCTTTATTTACTGAGCTAGCTAAACAAGAGTAATATTTATTATTTTCATTTTTTAAACTTTTATTTTGTAATTTTCTATAACTCAAATTATCTAATAATATTTACGTAATTTTTAAAAAATTATGTATTTATTGCTACGGGTACACGCGCAAAGCGCGTACCTTAAAACTAGTAAAGTTTAAAAGAACAAACAAAGCCAAAAAAAATTATTGATTGGAAACAAGGATTTTAGATTTGAAAGTATTAATTAGTGTAGTTTGGAAGAATTAATTCTGAAAGTTACCAACACAGTTACTTTTAAAAAATGTTGATTTTGAAAGTTAAATAGTCTGAAAGTATATGATAAATATAAAGTTCTGAAAATAAACCTAACTAAAAATAAAATATTTAAGGTACCTAACAATCTAAATATAGTTGTCACAACGACATCTTCACTTTTGTAGCTTTAAAAAACTAAACTATTCCTTCCACAAATAATTCTATGTTGATAAATTATATTAAAATTTAAATTTTTATGTAATATTTAAAATTTTGAATCAAACTAATTAAATATTTTTACCATAATTTTGATGGAATATAATTAAGGATCGATGTTCGCGCTAAAAATTTTCCGATAAACAAGTCTAATCTATTTATCTATTGACACAATATATCATATAAATATGAAATATTAACATGAAATGTTGATCAACTTTTATCCTTCATAAGCGACGTTCATGTTGAATAGAAATCGTAATTATAATTAATAATCTATTTTTAGTAGAACTAACATTTAAGATTTTAAGGACTTCCATGAGGTAGAGCTTCTTTCTTTATTGAGTAAATTAAATAGGATCAACATTAATCATCATTTTCATGATTTTACGCATTCTTCGTTTAACTTTATTACATAACTCAAACATAATATTTAAAATAATATTTATATGACTTTTTAAAAGAATTTAATACTTATTGAGATAAGGTACACGCGCAAAGCGCGTACTCTAAGACTAGTACTATATTAAAAGCACGAAGGCCCTTAGCGAAATATCGTTCGCCTTTTTTACCCTTTAAAAATAGAGTTCATACTGGACAGAATTGTCATTTGAATGTTTTGGTAATATTTAGGACTTTAAAATCAAATAAAAATTTTCTATTAAATTTTTCCTAAATTTTGGGACTTAAAATCAATTAAGATTTTATATTATATAAAGTTTCTTCCTTATAAACTAATACGTTTTCTCTGCTTGATTTACTATTGAATGTTAATAAAATCCTAATTAGGTTAGAAAATCATCAATAAAAGAATCCTAAGAATGAACGAAAAGTTGAGTTCTGCCACAACTCATAATTCTATTGCTCATTAGGTTAGACTCTTAATTTTGTTGCTTTACCGACTTTAAACGGGTCTGATTCTCCCCTTAATATCAAACTAACCTGTGATATTTGACGTCTTAGTTTATAAAATTGATTATGCAGTCTTTGTTTGGCTACGATTCATGTGGGTTTTCAAGGATCTATGCTACCTATTGGTATACCTTATTGTTTTGGTGGATCTATGTTCCTATAATTTCTTTAATTCTTTTTTCTTGAGAGCTCAATGGCGCTTAGTGTGCACTCCTTGTTTCATTGCTTTTTAAAAAAAAAAAAAAAAACATTCGTATTTTTTTTAGTTGCGTACAATTTTAGTTGGTGCTACTTTAATACTAGGGATATGCACCACTCTTAGTTCTTGATAATTTTTACATTCGTAGATTGTATCTTAGTACATTCAGGCATGTCACTCTAACGATACTTCATGTAGAATCATAACTCCAATATATTGCATTGATGATTCTTTTATATACATATAGGGCTTAATTCTTTAAGATGCCGAGACACTTCTGACCAACTTTATTATTTGAATATTATCTGTTTGAAGCGTTCTTGCATTATTTCTTAGAGAAAACACATAACAGGGATGAAATAAATAAGAAGCGATTCCTAATATGCGGAATAGCTTTTAAGATATCATTCATTGTTCATCTAATAACTACTAGCATCAAATCAGGCTAATGTTGCTAGAAGTATATCTATACGTGGAAGATCAATAATCTCTCAAATTTCAGATTGATGTTTTTATTCTCTTACCCTCATATTTATTATTCGAGCTAATTGATATTTTTCGGCAACTCTTTTTGATAAGTTTAAGAAGAAGTTTTAAGGTACATTGAAAATGTGGCCATGGCCATCGTTGTTAATTTTCTTATGCTGACCCCTTAGTAAGTGCTGGGACATAGATTATTGTCGTGATAAAATAACGTAAATAGTATAAAGGAAAGGAACCTGTAAACTAAATTAATATATTGGTCATATGTTGTTCAAGCAATTTGAGTTGAAGTGGTAGATCGGTTAATGACATTGATGTTTTACACCATGTTCTATTTTCAACAGTAATTGATTGCATACTTAATTAAATTATTATTTATCTTAAATAAATGGTCTTAAAATGTATCTGGTGTAAATTTTATTTCTTTATATAAGTTTCATAATTGTGACATCGATTTAATTTGTTGAAATTATCTAATGATATCTGAATTCAATACAAAGTCTACTTGATTATGATAAGTCTTATGTTCTTACCGTAATCAATTTCAATACGAACATATCTAGTTTTTTGTTGAGTTAAAACATATTTGGCTCATTATAATTAAGCTAAAGTCTGCACATTAGAACAATTCTATAAACGCTAATCTTAGTTAATTTAAAGTCCTGCATATTAGGATTTTATGTAATTCAAATAAGAAAAGATCTAATAAAAATATTACAGCTGACACAAAAATTTAAATACTAAGAAAATAATTAAATGATAATTTTGTCCAATATAAATATATTTTTAGCAGTTAAAAAATATGATCAAGATTTTGATTTTGGGCATTCGGAGAAAAAATAAGAAAGATTTGTGAGTTAGTTGATCCTATTTTATATCTTCTATAATTAAGATATGAATATATAGTTTTTAAAAAAAAAAATCTTAATTTTCAAGGATATTTGTACTAATACTAAAAAGGATGCATGATAACATCAGAAATTAAGTAATAAAATCATAAAACTAAAATAAATTTTAAGTTAAATATATTAGCCTCAGGTATTGTATTCCCTGCTGCTATTATTTGGTACTACTTATCCTTTATCTCACCCCTTCTCTTTTTTCTTCCTTCCTTCCTTTCTTTCCTCTTCTTCTTTTTGTCCTTCCTAAGCCGAGGGTCTATTGGAAACAGCCTCTCTACCTGCATTAGGTAGGGGTAAGGTCTGCGTACAGCCTACCCTCCCCAGACCCCACATGTTGGGATCAAACTGGGTTTGTTGTTGTTGTTTTGTTGAGACAACTGAGGACTTCTGCAAGGATGAACTTCTTACACTATTGAAATGACCCGACTGGTCGTTTGAGCAATTGCGTCCGGTTAGGTAATTTGAGGTCACGAGCAGCTTCATATTATATGTTTTGACTTGCGTGCGCAGTCCGGGCGTGAAATCGGAAAGCTTTTATGTGAAAATATGAAAAATATAGCAATTTCTAGAGTTAAAATTTGGTTTTTAGTTGACTTTGGTCAGCATTTTTGGTAAACGGACCCGGATCTGTGTTCCGATGATCCCCGAAGGTCCGCGGTAAAATATGGGACTTGGCGTATGCCCGGAATTGAATTCCGAGGTCCCTAGCCTTGGAAAAATTTTTTTGAAGAAAATTGTTGTGTTGGTTTTTTTAAAGGAAATAAAGAAACGAATTAATGTTTGAACTCGTTGGTATCCGGCCCGTATTTTGGTTCCGGAGCCCTGTACAAGTTTGTTATGATATTTAAGTCCTATCTGTAAAATTTGGTGAGAATCGGAATTGATTTGACGTGATTTGGACGTCTGGTTGAAAAGTTAGAAAATCATGAGTTTTAAGGTTAAATTCATAGTTTTTGATGTTATTTTGATAATTTGATCATACAAGCAAGTCTGTATGATATTTTTAGACTTGCGTGCATGTTTGGTTTGGAGCCCCGAGGGCTTGGGTGAGTTTCGGATAGGTTTAGGCAATGTTGCGCTTGTTTTTGGATGCTTCATCATCGTTTCTTCAAGCAAAAATGATACCACCTTGAGCAAATGAGATCCAAATTCAGTTTTTATTGAACCATTAGATCCATATCGAGATTACGGAGCCATAGGAAAAAGAATCATCGAATTTGGACATCGTATGAGGAAGTTATGCTCATTTTCGTGTCGGGAAAAATTGTTGGCTTCTGGTGTGTTCGCAAATGTGACTTCTGCCAGCCCTGCTTTGTTCGCCATTTACGAGGGTTCGCAATTGCGAACCCTGGGTCGCAAATGCGACATCTGAGGCATGTTAAGTGAGGTTTTTGACGAGATTTTCACCCATTTTTCAATTTTCTCAAACCCTAAACCTCCATAGGCGATTTTCCAAAGACCCAAACTTCTCCAAATCATTGGGTAAGTGTCTCTAATCAATTTCCAACTATATTTTGTGATTATATCGTAGATTTAACATCAAATTCATGAGAACCTAAAGGAAAATTTGGGCAAAATTGTGAAATCTTTCAAAAACGTAAAATGATGATTTGAATGACCAAATGGTGTCGGAATTAGATAATTTTTGTATGGGTGAACTTGTAGCGGAATGGGTGTTCGATTTTTGGAAATTTTGTCGGGTTCCGAGGTGCGGGCCCGGGGAGTTGACTTTTGTTGACTTTTGCAAATTGTATAAGAATCATAGTTTTGTTAATTGAAATTGTTTTCTCTTGCATTGTTTGATGTATTCAAGTCGTTTTTGGCTAGATTGAGACGAGCATTAATGAATTGGTAAAGGAAAAGCTAAATTGAGTATTGAATTGGTCGGATTGAGGTATGTATTTTGCCTAACCTTGTGTGGGGGACTTCCCCTTAGGATTTGAGTCTTCTATACTAATTGTAGTCCGTGCACGCGAGGTGACGACTGTGTGCTCGAATTTATTTGTGGGAAATTTGCCTCTTGGGTTCTTAGGTCCTTATGTGTGTGTGTGTGTATATATATATATATATATATATATATATATATATATATATATATATATATATATATATATATATATATATATATATACTATACTAAAAGCACGAAGGCCCTTAGCGAAATGTCGTTCGCCTTTTTTATCCTTTAAAAATAGAGTTCACACATGACAAAACAGTCATTTTCTTAATTTTCTAATATTTAGAAATTTGGAATCAAGAAAAATCTTAATTATTAAATTTTTTCTTATTTGAATTATGTAAAAAGTCCTAATATTTAGACAAATCCTTTCCTTATTTAAAAAGACCTAATATTTAGGATAAATCCTTTCCTTCCCATTGAATTGTAATTTGCCGTAAACTTTGAAATATATGCATTTGCTTCTAGATTCTTGTTTCCTTCTTAGGCGCGTAGGAAAAAAAAAGGTCCACAAAGAAGTTAATGACTCTAAGATTATGATAGGCAGAAAACGTGTATAAACAAAAATTATGCAATCTTATCTGTGGAAAAGTAGGCAAAAATCTAAGACTATGATTGGCAAAAAATCGTTTAATTTTTTTTAATGGAAGTACAAAATAAATACAATAAAATTAAAAATCATAATAATATTTTAAAAATAACAAAACATATTTTGTAAATTTTATCATAATAATATTTTTGAAAATATAAACTATTAAAATATCTTATTTTCTTATCTAACCTTATTTACTTTTAAAAATTTCCAATTTAAATGAGAAGTAATTATAGACACACGACAAAACTAAATTGCTACATTCATCATAATTGGTTTGAGAATAAATTCTAATTTTGATTTTAACATAAATTTTATATTTTTCGTCCTATTAAGATAGTATTAATATAGTCCTTTTAGAATCCATCAATTGTAATTAGTTTCATTACAATCCTAGACTCTTGGTTTCATAAAAAAGATAACATCCATATAGAGTTATGTGCTTGGACAGAGAAAGTCTATCCAAAAGTTTTTTTAAAAAAAAACAAAAAAGAAGTATAGCAGCAACTATTATGCCTTAAATCTTAATACTAAACAGGTTGAGGTACTGCTTTAAGCAAAATATAGTAGCTGAATTCTAATTTTGCAATAACATTTTATTCTTTTCTAATATGTTAGAAACAATTCCTATCATATTTCTTATTGATTCAAAAAATTAAAATTTATATTTTCCCTGTGAGAAAAAAAAGGACGTGTTCTATCAGTTGGTCGACCCTAATTGTATCTTCTAAAAGAAGCTTAAGAATATTTAGCCTCCATAAACCTTTTTAGAAAATTTTTAATTTTTCAAGAGTCATAATCTGAAGTTTGTTATATTGGCCGAGATGATTAAGGATTTATATATTATAGAATTTATTCTTTATTGAGTTAGCTAAATAGGATGACTAATCATTATTTTCAGGATTTTATATTATTTCTTTTAATTTTATTTTAAGCACAACGTGAATACAATATGTATATAATTTTCTAAGATTTTATACTTATTGAGACAGGGTACACGTGCAACGCACGTACCCTCAAACTAGTAAGCTAAAAATTCATAAGCTGGGGGTGACCAGCTTATGGCTTTTGGCTTAGTTTTGACTTATAAACACTTTGCTTATAGGCATTTTTAACTTTATCAAACGCATATATAAGCCGAAAAGTGCTTTAAGCTAGTTTAACCCGTTTATAAGTTGTGACGATCCAAAGGGGTCATCATCTGTTTTAATTGAATTCTGTGTCTCCGAGGCCTTGAAAACCTCATTTAGAGTCTCCTCGATTTCGTGCGCAGTCCGGGCGCGTAGCTGGAAAGCTTAAATATGAAATTCTGTAAAAAAAAATGCTAAGTTTTGATGTTAAAATAAATAAATTTGACTTTGGTCAACATTTTGGGCAAACGGACCCGGACCCGTGATTTGACGGTCCCGGAGGGTCCGTAGGAAAATATAGGACTTGGGCGTATGCCCGGAATCGAATTCCGAGGTCCCAAGCCCGAGAAATGAATTTTTAATTAAAATTATTTTCTGGAAATGTTTATGAAAATTGGAAATGAAATCTGATTATAAAGCGATGGTATCGGGCCCGTATTTTGGTTCCGGCGCCCGGTACAGGTCTTAGATATGTTTTAAGTCCTTCCTGTAAAATTTGGTTAAAAACGGACGTCGTTTGACGTGATTCGGACTTGAATTTCTAAATTTGAAACTTGATGAAGTAAGAGAAAAAAATTCTTGATTTTGAGGTTTGATTCTTTGTTTTTGAGGTTATTTAGGCGATTTGATCGCACGGATAAGTTCGTATGATGTTGAGTTAGTTCATGTGTTTGGTTAGGAGCCCCGAGGGCTCGGGTGTGATTCAGATGTGTTTCGGGATGGTTTTAGACTTAGAATAGTTGCAGAAACAGCAGTTCTGGTATTCTGAGATTTTGTTCTATGCGATCGCATAGGCCTTTCCGCAATCGCATAGTGTAATTTTCCAGGTGTCCTGTTAGTTCTATGCGATCGCATAAGTTCCCCCGCGATCGCGTATAGTAACCACCCTTTGTTCTATGCGATCGCAATGCATAAAAGCCAAACCTGGAAATGGAGCCCTTTTCTTCTATGCGTTCGCAATACCCTGTCCGCGATCGCAATGGCCAACTTTCCCTTTCACTATGCGATCGCATGACCTTCTTCGCGATCGCCTAGAGCATTTTTGCCCAGTTATTTTTTTAAAACTTCAGAAAAAAGTAGCTACGGGATTCATAAGAAATTTCACAAAACCTCTTCTTCTCCAAGCTCTTAGGCGACCATTAAAGCAATTCTTCATCAAAACCTCTTGGGTTAGTAATCCTTAACTTATTTCCTTCCATTTCCTTCAGCATCTATTGAAATCCTAGGCCTAAAATATGTGATTAAGGGTCGAAAATTAGGAATTTGGGTAGAGTTAGGGCTTTTTGATTTCTCTTGATTTAGACCTCGTTTTGGGGTCGAATTTGAAAATAAATTATATATTCGGGCTCGTGGGTGAATGGGTGATTTGATTTTGGTCCGAACCTCGTGTTTTGACCAAGCGGGGCCGGGGTCGATTTTTGAGTTTTTGGAAAAAATGATGGAAAAGCTATAATTAGGCATTGGGTTCGCATTGTTTTGCATTTATTGATGTATTGAAGTCATTTATGTATAGATACAATTGAATTGGAGCCGAATTCAAAAGGAAAGGCGGTTATTGAGGATTGAATTAGCCGTGGAAGTTTGAGGTAAGTGTTTGGTCTAACCTTAGCTTGAGGGATTAGGAGTTGAGTCCTATTTTCTATGTGGAATTTGTTGAGTACGACGTATAGGTATGGTGACGAGTATCTATACGTTGCTGTCTAGCATGACCGTGAGTCTTTAAATTGTGAATATCTTGATTTCGTTGTATTTTTCTTGCCTTGATGATGATTCCTATTTGTTGTGAAAAGCTTGTGGAAGGAAATTATGACCTTGAATATCGAGGAACATTGGCTCAAGTTATATTACACATTGTGAAAGTATATGAGATGATTGAACCCTTTGGAGCATTGGCTCAAATGGTAAAGTGAGTTATGAAATAAAAGTGAAAGAAAGAGAAAAAGTTATTAAATTATTCCCTTGCCGGCTTTTCCTAGACTTCTCTTCCTCTTAGCACAATTTGCTTCAGATCTTGCCCGAAATGGCAAGACTTCATTTTGCCTAGATGCCGGGATGTTGAGATTATTGATGTTGTACCCTTGCCGGGTTTTAATTGTTTAAATTGTGTTCCCTTGCCAGAATTTCTATTATTATTCTGTTTATTCCCTTGCCCCTTGTTTGTGATTGTTGTTTGGGTAAGGAAGAGTGTTAAAGCACGAAGGGTGATGCCGTGCATTGTTTATTTATTATGAGGAAAGAGTGTAAAGCACGAAGGGTGATGTCGTGCCGCACGATGTACCATTCCGTGCCGATTCTATTGATTATATGTGAGGAAAGAGAGTAAAAGCACGAAGGGTGATGTCGTGCACGTCTTATTATATCATTTCTTGGTGAGGACGAGAGTAAAAACACGAAGGGTGATGCCGTGCACTTATTCATTTCTGATTCTTTATTGTTGTCTGAGTTATATTGCTTCTTTCGTTACTTGATGACTTTTAATCATAGTTACTACCTTCTCCACAGCATGCTCCCCCTCCCATATTGATTGGTTATCTATATATATATATATATATATATATATATATATATATATATATATATATATATATATATATATATATATATATATATAAATGCATAGGTTTATGTGGTAGTCTGGTCTAGCCTCGTCATTACTTCTCCGGGGTTAGGCAAAGAACTTACTAGCACATGGGGTCGGTTGTGCTGATACTACACTCTGTGCTCTTTCGCATAGATCCAGGTACCGGACAGTAGCAGTAGATCGGGAGTCAGCCTTCAGTCCACCGAGATACCGAGGTAGCCTTGCAGGCGTCCGCAGGCCCGGCGTCTCCTCTATCTTATATTTCACTCTGTTATCTCATGTTTTCGAGACAAACAGTGTTATATTTCTTTCAAACGATTGTATTTAGTACTCTTAGTAGTCCGTGGATGTTGTGACACCAGTTCTTGGGTAGAGGCATATGATGATTTCCGCATTGTTGTTCAGCTTATTTAATTTAAGTCTGCCACTTTAATTTCACATTTTCGTTGTTATTTAAATATTTAACGCTCGTTGTGTCATGGGTGGCTTTCCAGCCATGCCCCATGACCCCTTGGGCGCGCCCCGTGGCGTCCTAGCAAGCCTCCCAATGCCTAGCGCCACGGACGGCCCCGTGGTCTTGGCCACGCCAAGTGACAAGCGCGTATGTGCCTCTGTCGCCCCACCGATATCCCTCGCCAGCGCCAAGCTGCAGGCAGATGCCAATAGTGCCGCGCGCGCAGACAACGCCGCACGCGCAGACCGTGATACCAAAGACACTGCTGCTGACAACGGACCTGCTGCTGCCTTATAGAAAACTAAGTCATTTTCATTGTAAATATAGAGTAGTTTTATTTCATGTACTTCCCTTATGTTACTCTAGCTTAGTCAAGTCTAGTCGTGTAGCTTTGGATTATTTTTTTAAGCATTATTAGGGGGGATCAAGCAATCAAAACTTTCTAGCAAGCAAGCAATTCTCTGTACTGGTGTCTCTCCCCCTCGACACCGCGTTGCTTTTCTGTAATAGCTTTCATTAATGCAATCAAGCTTTCTTTCATTCTGAATTCTCATTTCTGTTCTCTCAATTGCTCTTGACATTTGTTTTCTCGTACGGCACTAACAATCTCGTCTAGCGTACGGAGGGGACCTCAGTTGGCAGACAGCAACTGCACTGACATCAGTTGCTTAGCCTTACGTCACCCTTCCAAGGAATCTCAAGAAGGCGCCGCGTAACAGTTGGTATCAGAGCCTAGGCTCGACATCGGACGAGGGAACGTATTGACATTACCACCATTTCTGACCATGGTGAATTATGGGGACCGCATTGCGGCTCTCGAAGGGACGGTTGAGGTATTACGGCCTATTGTGGATACGGTGCCTGAACTAAGAACCATCCTAGTACAAAGGTTGGACGACCTGGACTGCAGGGTGCTCCAAGCCGAAGTTGACATTGAAAACATCGGTCGCGACTCCGAGGGAGACCGACAGACGGCAGCCAAAATTTTTGAGAAATTCGAGGGGCTCCAGTAGGAGCGCACCGAGGATTTAGCTCACAGGGCACAAGAGGCAGACAGGGTGACTGCCATGCAACAAACTATTGACAAATTGACAGACCAGATCAATGTTGTCAACGCTGCTTTACAGGGACGACTCCGAGGAGGTGGAAACCAAATCGGGGGCGCTGTGAACTCCGCTTCCGCGACACAGAAACTGAAAATTCCTGAGCCAAAGCCATACAGTGGAGCTAGGAATGCCAAGGAAGCGGAGAACTTCATATTTGACATCGAACAGTATTTCAATGCTGTTGGGGGCCTAGAGGAAGCTAAGAAGGTAGCAACTGCTGCCATATATCTTCAGGGCGATGCTAAGCTCTGGTGGCGAGTGAAGTACGAAGCCATCAAGGCCGGTGAAGATACTCTCGAGACATGGGCAGAACTGAAGGCAGCCATATGCCTACAGTTCTTCCCCGAAAATGTTGAATACAATGCAAGGAGAAAACTACGGGAGCTCCGCCAGACAAAATCAGTGCGGGACTACGTGCGGGAATTCTCCGCGCTCATGCTAAGCATACGCGACATGGGGGACAAAGACAAGCTCTTCACCTTCCTGGAAGGGTTGAAACCTTATGCCCGTGTGGAACTACAAAGACAGAGGGTAGATACCCTTCCCAAGGCGATCCAAGCAGCTGAATGCCTTGGGGACTACCAAATGGAAGCTCGGAAGGACAGGCCCCAGCCGCCTGCCCGAGCGGGATTCAAAGGGGGCCAACCTAGCAATGGTGGCCCTAGCAAAAATGGGGGAGATCGGAACTCAAACAAATCTAGAGCTCCTTCCTCCGGCAGCAACAGTGCTGCGTCAAACAACAACGACTGAGGGAGAAAGCCTCCTTCAGGATGCCGTCATTGCGACGGTCCACATTGGAACAATGAGTGCCCACATACACAGATGAATGCCCATTAGGCTATTGATGATGGGACTAATGACGACTCAGACGATGCGGACCAGACTGAACCAGTGGGTGCCTTCAATGCAATTGTTGGTTCCATTTCTGAGGCATTAGCGGGGACCAGTGCTGGTATTTGTAAGAAGAAGGACCCACGTCCCGTCATCAAGAAAGGGAAAAAGAAGGCGAATGAAAAGACTCCTCTTAAACAAGAGAGGACCTTAATGTTCGTCGAGATGAAGGTGAATGGCAAGCCCATTCGGGCTATGATAGACACGGGTGCTACCCACAACTACTTAGCCTCGACTCAGGTGGAGCGCCTTGGACTAGTTGTAGGGAAAGGTAAAGATAGTGTCAAGGCTATCAATCACCTCCCCAGCCAGTGGGTAGAATAGCTAAAGAAGTACCGATGAAGCTTGGCCCTTACGAATGAAAATTCAACCTGCGAGTGGTGATCATAGATGACTTCGAGCTGATTGTTGGGCTGGAATTCCTAAGGCAAATCAACACCATGCCTGTACCATTTGCAGACATGCTACTGATGATGGGTACCAATAGGTCCAAGCCCTACATTATCCCGTGCCTGCCCATGAAGATGGCCGTTGAGAACATCTCGGCCTTGCAGTTGAAGAAGGGGGTCAAAAGGAATGAACCTACGTTCCTGGCAACCCTCTGCATTGAAGATATACAACGCTCCTCGGGTCCCATTCCTGAACCCGTGAAGGAGTTAGTACTGGAGTTTGAAGATGTCATGCCACAAGACATGCCAAAGCGGCTCCCACCTAGGCGCACTGTGGACCATGAAATTGAGTTGGTGCCGGCGCGAAGCCACCTGCTCGGGCGCCTTACAGAATGTCACAAGCCGAACTCATCGAGCTTCGGAGATAATTGACGGAAATGCTAGATACATGGATCATTGTACCCTCCAAGTCCCCATATGGGTCCCCTGTTCTATTCCAAAAGAAACATGATGGCAGCCTGCGACTCTGTGTGGATTATCGAGCTCTAAACAAAATCACCGTGAAGAACAAGTACCCTATTCCTCTAATGGCAGACTTGTTTGATAGACTGGGTGGCGCAACGGTGTTCGCCAAGATATATTTGAAGACAGGTTATTGGCAAGTTCGGATTGCAGAGGGTGATGAACACAAGATGACCTGTGTGACAAGATATGGGTCGTACGACTTCCTGGTCATGCCGTTCGGCTTGACCAATGCCCCAACTACATTTTGCACTCTCATGAACCAAGTCTTCCGAGAGTACATCGAGGAATTTGTGTTGGTCTACTTAGATGACATTGTGGTATATAGCCAGACATTGGAAGAACACCTAGTGCACTTGTGGAAGGTCCTAGCTCGATTGCGGGAGCATGAGCTATATGCAAAGTTATCCAAGTGCTCCTTTGCTCAGAAGCAAATTGACTTCCTCGGACATGTCATCGAGGAAGGACGCATCAAGATGGACCAACAGAAAATCCAGGCCATCACAGATTGGCCGCCGCCTAAGGATGTCCACGCCTTGAGGGCGTTCCTTGGCCTATGCAACTTCTACCGGCGGTTTGTGAAGAACTACTCACTTATCGCAGTGGCACTGACAGAACTCCTCAAGAAGGTCACACCTTGGGATTGGGGACCAAGGAGAGCAGAGGCCTTCAACGCATTAAAAACGGCTATGTCTAGTAGCCCCGTCTTGGCCCTCCCTGATTTGGCCAAGCCGTTCGAGGTACAAACGGATGCATCTAACTATGCCCTCGGCGAAGTCTTGCTACAAGAAGGGCACCCTGTAGCGTACAAGAGTCGGAAGCTGAAGGATGCAGAGCGGCACTATGCCGCCCATGAGAAAGAATTATTGGATGTCGTCCACTACTTGCACCTTTGGAGGCACTATCTGCTGGGAACCCCGTTCGTGGTCAAGACAGACAACACAGCTGTCAGCCATTTCATGACCCAGCCGAAGCTGAACGGTCGACAGGCCAGGTGCAGGAGCTCCTAGCTGAATTCCACTTCAACTTGGAGTATCGCAGTGGAAAGACCAATCATGTTGATGATGCGCTCAGTCGGAGAGCTGATCTAGCATCGGTGTGCCTACTCGCCACCCTGAGGGGGAGCAAAGTAGCCACATCCATCAAGGACCAGAAACAGGATCTACTCATCAAGGATCCTGCTGCTCAGTATTTGGTTGATTTGGTAGGACAGGGCAAGACTCGCCAGTTCTACATGGAAGATGGTTTTCTGAAAGTGAAAGGGAACCGACTTTATGTTCCTAAAGGAGGAGATTTGCGGAGGACTCTTCTAGCGGAATGTCCTGATACTCTATGGGCCGGCCATCCCAGTGAAGAACGCACCATGGCGTTACTTCGTCGTGCCTATTATTGGCCTCAAATGGCCGATGACGTCGCTCAGTATGTGAAGACTTGTCTAGTATGCCAGAAGGACAAGTCGGACCGCTTGACACAAGCGGGACTCTTGGAACCACTAGCTGTCCCAAAGAGACCTTGGGAAAGTGTTTCCCTGGATTTCATCACCGGATTGCCCAAGGTCGGTGATCTCACAACTATCCTGGTTGTGGTGGACCGGTTTTCCAAGTATGCCACCTTTATTGCAGCCCCACAATATATATCAGCAGAAGATACAGCTCGACTCTTCTTCTCTCATGTCGTCAAATATTGGGGCCTGCCCAAAGACATTGTTAGTGATCGCGACTCACGCTTCACTAGCAACTTTTGGACCCAACTCTTCAAGTGCCTTGGGTAGAAATTGAGTCACAGCTCAAGTTTTCATCCGCAATCTGATGGCCAGACGGAGCGGTTCAATGGTATGTTGGAGGAATATCTCCGCCACTTTGTAACTGGATCGCAAAAGAATTGGGTTGAAGCTTCTGGATGCTGCTCAACTGTGTTTCAATTCACAAAAGAGCTCTAGTACCAACAAAAACGCTTTTGAAATTGTTACCGGACAGCAACCGCTACTCCCACACACTGTGAATGCACCAAACATGGCTAAATCTCCTCGAGCTGCCAGCTTCTCAAAAGAGTGGAAGCGGAATTTGGAGATAGTACGGAGCTATCTTGTCAAAGCTCAAAAACGGATGAAGAGGCATGCTGATCAGAATCGTCGCTTTGTTGAATATCAAGTAGGAGACAAAGTGATGGTCAAAATCCCAAAGCGGTACTTATTTGCCGGGGGTCCAGACCCTTGCCTATTGCAAAAATACATTGGACCCTTGTCCATTGAAAGGCGCATTGGGAAAGTTGCATACCGGGTGGATACCCCAGCTTGGTGAAAAATTCATCCGGTCTTCCATGTCAGTCTCCTGAAACCTTTTCGGGAAGACACGGAGGATCCTTTAAGGAGCCAGCTTACAATACCCAGTATTCGAGGTCCCAATTCAACCGGGAAAAGGCGTGTTGAAGCCATCCTTGATAACAGAGTGATTCATGCCTCAAGGAAAGATCACCAAGAGTTCTTGGTGAAATAGCAGGGCTGTGATGTAGAAGAGAATACTTGGGAGAGGGGAACAAACCTCAAAGCCTACAAGAGCCTCATTGAAGATTATTTTGCAAGCAAGGCGCCGAGGACGTCGCCAACTCAGGTGGGCGAGAATGTCATGGGCGGCTTTCCAGCCATGCCCCATGACCCCTTGGGTGCGCCCCGTGGCGTCCTAGCAAGCCTCCCAATGCCTAGCGCCACGGACGGCCCCGTGGTCTTGGCCGCGCCAAGTGACAAGCGCGCAGGTGCCTCTGTCGCCCCACCGATATCCCTCGCCAGCGCCAAGCCGCAGGCATATGCCAACAGTGCCGCGCGTGCAGACAACGCCGCGCGCGCAGACCGTGATGCCAAAGACACTGCTGCTGACAACGGACCTGCTGCTGCCTTATAGAAAACTAAGTCATTTTCATTGTAAATATAGAGTAGTTTTATTTCATGAACTTCCCTTATGTTTCTCTAGCTTAGTAAAGTCTAGTCGTGTAGCTTTGGATTATTTTTTTTAAGCATTATTAGGGGGGATCAAGCAATCAAAACTTTCTACCAAGCAAGCAATTCTCTGTACTGGTGTCTCTCCCCCTCGACACCGCGTTGCTTTTCTGTAATAGCTTTCATTAATGCAATCAACTTTCTTTCATTCTGAATTCTCATTTCTGTTCTCTCAATTGCTCTTGACATTGGTTTTCCCATACGGCACTGACAATCTCGTCTAGCGTACGGAGGGGACCTCAGTTGGCGGACAGCAACTGCACTGACATCAGTTGCTTAGTCTTGCGTCGCCCTTCCAAGGAATCTCAGTAAGGCGCCGCGTAACAGTTGTTATGATTGATAAAAAAAGATTTAAAATAAAGGAGTTAGGAGTTTATGAATTGTGGCTTGCCTAGCTTCTATGAGTAAGCGCCATCACGACCCCCGAGGGTGGGAAATCCGGATCGCGACAGAAGCTAAGCGAAACAACCTCGTACTAATAACTTTTATTTGCTTCTTCTCGATATGCAACGCGAAATAAATAAATCCAAAATGTTACTTAAAATATAGAAAAAGACCTTAGAATGAATTACTTTTAGTAATACATAAAGACTGAGAAGGAACAAAAAATGAATGATCCCTTTAAATCATGGCATGCGATTGGCTATACTAGTCTCTCTGCCTTCTTTCTTTATTTTTTCTTCTCATTTCTCAGTTCTGTAAGTTAGTCAATACCTTATTTTCCTTTCTCACTTCCCAAAGTTCTTCAATCTTCAACCATTATATGCTCACGGACATCAATCTCTTTTGTCTTAGAAGGCCTGGTAACAAAGAAACGCGTCTGCAGATTTAGGTGAGAAACTGATATTTACATTCCAATTTTCTTTTACAAATCAAATAATGACTATTGACTTGTGAAGCCCTTCTTTTACTGTATAATAGGTGGAATTTTCGTCTCTTTTCAATATTATATTTTTTCTTTCTGGTATAGCTTTCAGTAATTGCTATATCTCAATCTTCCGCAAGTGTTTGATGTTTTGGGTTCGATGGACTGATAATCAGAAGGAAGTCTTTGAGTTTGGTCAAACTTCATAGTCCGAGTTTATACTCCCTCCGGTTCACAATAAGTGACCAATTTGCTTTTTCATTTTGGTTCAAAATAAGTGTCCTTTTATGTAATCAAGAAAGAATTTAATCTTTTTTTTACAAAATAACCCCTATGTACATATCACTAAAAAATTTTCTTACCCCTCACATTAAATGTTTAATTAGGGGTAGTTTAGTCATAGTAGGTATTTTTGTATAGAATTTAGTATTTTCTTAATGGGCGTGCTAAGAGCAAATTGGTCACTTATTGTGAACCGGAGGGAGTATTTAAGTAATTCACTATATGTATATAAAATTTAACTTTAATTCTCATTTTGCTAATACCTGCTATTATTGTTCTAGAATTTAGAATCTATGCAACAACAACAACTAAAATCCCACTAGTGGGGTCTGGGGAGAGTAGAGTGTACGCAAACCTTACCCCTACCCCAAAAAGGGTAGAGAGGCTATATCCGGGAGACTCTCGGCTCAACAGGAGAGACAATAATATCAGAAAAGAAATAAGAGAAAAGGCATGTAACAACAAAAGATGCCAGAAAGAAAATAACAATAACGAATAAGTGAAAGGCAATAACACAAAACTATACAAAACAACAATGTGAAAACAACATAGACCGCTACAAACCTAAACAAAACTCTATCAGACTACCCGATACAAAGAGGGAAGAATTCTCGACTACCCCCTAGCCTACCACCCTAATGCTCGACCTCCACATGTTCCTATCAAGAGCCATGTCCTCAGAAATCTGAAGCCGCGCCATGTCCGGCCTGATCACCTCGCCCCAACACTTTTTAGGCCGCCCTCTGCCTCTTCTCGTATCTGCCTAAGTCAACCGTTCACACCTCATAACCGGTGCATCTAAGCTTCTCCTCCGCATGTGTCCAAACCATTTAAGTCACGCTTCCCGCATCTTGTCGTCCACGGGATCCACGCCCACCCTCCCGAATATCTTCATTCTGAATCTTATCCAGCCTAGTGTGCCCACACATCCATCTCAACATCCTCATTTCTACTACTTTCATCTTCTGGATATGTGAATTCTTGACTGGCCAACACTCAGCTCCAAACCAAAAGGGATTCGAAGTGGATGATGAGAACAACACATTCAATTCCCAAGAACATACTTTCAATTTTGGTGTACAAAAGTAAAAGACCGAATACATAAATAAACACTTGAAGTTGTCATTTTTTTTAATTTAGGCAGTTCTTTGGTAGGGTGTCTAAGAATAGTGCTGAATAAGGTGTATTAGTAATGCATGAGTTAGTAATGCAATCATTAGTTATGTAGAGATTATTTCTTATCCATTGTTTGGTGTAGTGTATTAAAAATTAAAATGCATTACATAATATTTAAGAAAATTAATTGCTTATAAAAATGCCCTCTATATTCTTTAGCTTTAAGGGACTTTAAGGACAAAATTGGCTTTAACCATGCTAATGCATGCATTAATAGCTTTGGTATTGCTAATACCGTGGTTTGCTATGTATTAGTTATACATAAGTTGTATAACTAATACTTGCATTAGTATTTAGTAATACAACAACAACAAAAAACCTTGTGTAATCCCATATAGGAGGGTCTGGGGGTAGAGTGTACGCAGACCTTACCCTACCTTGTGAAGGTACAGAGACTGTTTCCGATAGACCCCCGACTCAAGATAAAAGTAAAAGAAGCAGATACAACACGTAGTAACATCAACAAGATAAGGTGATAGGAAGATAGGGTGATGGAATAATCGAAGTGAAAGAATCAACATAAGGTAAAAGAAACCTACGAATATGAAGGTATGAAAATAAAAGATTAATACTAATGCTATCGACATGAAAATGAGACACTCCTGCCTAACAACTAACCTTTTACCTAACTTCCCTACCTCCACACCCTCCTATCATTGGTCATGTCCTCAGTAAGTTGAAGGTGCTTCATGTCATGCCTAATCACCTCCCCTAATACTTCTAGTCCTATCTCTATCTCTCCTCAGCCCCACCATGGCCAACCTCTCGCACCTCCTCTTCACATGCCCGTATCATCTCAGCCTAACTTCCCGCATCTTATCCGGTTATCCTCCACGGGAACCACCCCTACCCTGTCTTGGATAACTTCATTCCTGATCTTATCTGTATGCCAACACATCCATCTCAGCATCCTTATTTCTGCTACTTTCATCTGTTGTACATGAGCATTCTTGATTGGCAAACCCTCCGCACCATACAACATAGTTGGTCTAACCACTATTGTATAAAACTTAACTTTGAGTCTTGGTGGTACCTTCTTATCACACAAAACCCCAGAAGCGAGCCTCCATTTCATCCATCCCGCTTCGATCCGATGCGTGACATCCTCGTCTATCTCTTAATTACAAGAAATTATAGATCCGAGGTACTTGGAACTCCTTTTCTTGGGAATTACTTGTGAATCTAGCCGCACTTTCACTTCCTCTTCCTGAGTCACGCCGCCGAACTTATATTTCAAGTACTCTGTTTTAGCCCTGCTCAACTTGAAACCTTTTGACTTCAAGGTTCGTCTTCAAAGCTCCAGCCTCGCATTAACACTTGCATTAATAATACATAGGTTGACAAAGTGTACAAACAAGGGATTAGTAATACCAAAAGCTAATACATGCATTATTTTTTCTAATGCATCCTACCAAACGACCCCTTAGTGTTTATTGGAAAAATATGAAGTTTGGAAAAGTGATTTTCTTGCCGTTTCCTTCCTTTTTTTTTTTTGTTTAAATAATCATCATTTCCAATAAGCTTTTTCTTCTTATTCCAGATTCTAACTCATTTTCTCCTGCCTTCTTTGACCATCCAGATTTAAACTCTTCTTCTCCTCCTCAAATTCATATTTTCCTGCTTCTTCCTCCAGATACAAACCCCTTTCTTTTCTTTCTCAAACATTCTTTTATTGTTAAAAGATTGGAATCTTGACATGGGGTGCATTTTATTAAAATTAAAAAGCTTAAATGTGATTAGTATATTTGAATATTATGATGTTGCATCTAGATTTGGACGTTGGATATTTATTTAAAAAATACTTTCTCCTTCCCAATTTATGTGGTGGTGTTTCATTAAGCACGAAGTTTAAGATAAAAAGGAAAGACTTTTGAAATTTGTGGTTATATACAAGTTATAAAAAAATTGTATAGCTATAAATATAGGAATTTAGAGACCAGATTTGAGAGAATTTTCTGTGATTTTCTTTGAATTGATAATGAATCTGTACAGGGACTATGTATAAATACAAAAATATATCTAATAAAGAAAAGAGAAAAGAAAATGTATTTCCTATGTGTACTAATTACATTGGCTAAACAATAACAAACTTTTACTAACTTTTATTCCTTTCTCATGTGAAAATTTTCCATCGTGTGAGAAGCTTCTAGAATTTGGATTATTATTCAGTCTGCCTTGGCCAATCGGATGGTTCTGATTTGATCCATCAATAACTTTATCAACCGTTGTGATGGGAACATGTGGCTTCTCAACCTCCAAGCCTTTTAATTGTTTTTGTTTGATAACATTTGCCAAACACATCGAACTCTCCGAACTCTTTGACTCCTCTCTTTCCTCTTCGATTTGACAGTCTCATTTTGCTATCAAAGCTTGAGAGCTAAAATGATGAGATTGAGGTTGAATTCCATCATCCTCCCTCAAGTTGGAGGGATCGAAGTAACACCCAACTTGGCAAGTATTGATTTGTGCGAAGGGCCAAATAGAGTCTTGGTGATTAAATCAGCAAGCTGAGAGCGTGAAGGTACAAATGAAAGGGAGATCAGCCTTGAAACGAACTGCTATTGCACAAAATGACAATCGAGGTCAATGTGCTTAGTCCTTTTGTAAAAAAAACGAAGTTCCGGGCAATATGGATAACCGCCTTGTTATCGGAGTAGATGGGTACCGGAAACGACGGTGGAATAGACAGATCGGCAAAGAGACGAGTGAGCCAAGTGAGTTCTGCAACCAATCTCCTCATTGAGTAGTATTCAGCTTCGCAAAGGATAAAGAAACATATGCCTGTTTCTTTGATTTCCAAGAGACCGGAAAGCCACCCAGACTGATTAAGAAGCCACTAATGGAACGACAAGTGTCACAACAGATTGCCTAATCGGCATGGCAAAAAGCCAAAAGAGAAAAAGAGGGCTTTGCATTCAAAAACAAACTGTGCCCTGGATTAGCACGAAGATAGTAGAGGACCCTTAAGGTAGCTGTACAATGACCAAGACAGGGCCTTTGCATGTATTGGCTCAAAGTCAAAACAACAAAGGAAAAGCCAGGGCGTGTGTAAGTCAAGTAGTTGAGCTTTCCCACAAGTCTTCGATAAACCGTGGCATTAGCTATGATAAGAATGGACATTGGGCCTAACTCAACCCCAAAAGCTAGCTTGTGAGGTGAGGATTGCCCAAGCCATATAAGGAGACCAAGGACCTCAACTCCAACCGATGTGGGCCAAAGGGTATACTCAGATATTTGGACTCGATTACAGTGATACTTTCTCTCTCGTGGCTAAAATTACATCAGACCGCCTTTTTCTATCCATGGCTGCTGTTCGCCATTGGCCTCTCTATCAGTTGGACATTAAGAATGCTTTTCTTCACGGTGACCTTGAGGATGAGGTTTATATGGAGCAACCACCTGGTTTTGTTGCTCAGGGGGAGTCTAATAGCCTTGTATGTCGGTTACGCCGGTCCCTCTATGGTCTAAAACAGTCTCCTCGAGCCTAGTTTGGTAAGTTCAGCACAGTTATTCAGGAGTTTGTCATGACTCGTAGTGAAGCTGATCACTCTGTATTTTATCGACATTCTGCTTCAAATCTCTGTATTTATCTGGTCGTTTCTGTTGACGATATTGTTATTACCGGCAATGATCAGGATGGTATTAGTAAGTTGAAGCAACATCTCTTTAAGCACTTTCAGACTAAGGATCTGGGCAGATTAAAGTATTTTCTGGGTATTGAGGTCGCTCAGTCTAGCTCAGGTATTGTGATCTCACAACGGAAGTATGCCTTAGATATTCTTGAGGAGACAGGAATGACAGGGTGTAGACCTGTTGACACTCCGATGGATCCGAATTCTAAACTTCTGCCAGGACAGGGGGAGCCTCTTAGCGATCCTGCAAGATATAGGCGGTTGGTTGGTAAATTAAATTACCTCACAGTGACTAGACCTGACATTTCCTTTCCTGTGAGTGTTGTGAGTCAGTTTATGGATTCTCCCTGTGATAGTCATTGGGATGCAGTTGTCCGCATTCTTCGGTATATAAAATCAGCTCCAGGCAAAGGCTTATTGTTTGAAGATCGAGGCCATGAGCAGATCGTTGGATACTCAGATGCTGATTGGGCAGGATCACCTTCTGATAGACGTTCTACGTCTGGATATTGTGTCTTAGTAGGAGAAAATTTGGTGTCCTGGAAGAGCAAGAAACAGAATGTGGTTGCTCGGTCTAGTGCAGAAGCAGAATATCGAGCAATGGCTATGGCGACATGTGAGCTAATTTGGATCAAACAGTTGCTCGAGGAGTTGAAATTTGGTGAGATTAGTCAGATGAGATTTGTGTGTGATAACCAAGCTGCTCTTCATATTGCGTCAAATCCAGTATTCCATGAGAGAACTAAATACATTGAGATTGACTGTCACTTTGTTAGAGAAAAGATACTCTCGGGAGATATTTATACAAAGTTTGTGAAGTCGAATGATCAGCTTGCAGATATTTTCACCAAGTCCCTCATTGGTCCTCGTATTAACTACATATGTAACAAGCTCGGTACATATGATTTGTATGCACCAGCTTGAGGGGGAGTGTTAGAATAGTAGTGTAAATAGGAGTAAATAACCATAGTCCAATATGTATTAGGAGTAGGATATGTTATGCGTGTATATATAGGGCTCATTGTAGCATTGTCAATTAATCAATAATAGATTTTTCTCCCGTGCATTCTCACAAGCTAAAGGAGGTCTAGGATCAGCAGTCAGCTTGGAGGATGGATCAAGTGGAGAAGAAACGACGAAGATCCGAGCAATCAAACATAGTAAGTCCTCTGTGAATTTCCTTTGAGTAATGATGAGTAGCAAGGCAAGTATTGGTAAGATCAGTGAGGTATATGTTATTACAAACATAGTAGGCGTTTGGACATAAGAATTGTAAAATTTCAAAAAATGATGAAAAAAATTTCAAGTGAAAATGGTATTTGAAATTTAGAGTTGTGTTTGGACATAAATTTCAGTTTGGGTTGTTTTTGAAGTTTTGTGAGTGAAAATTTTGAAAAATAGCTTTTTGGAGTTTTTCAAATTTTCGAAATTTTCCAAAATGCGTCTTCAAGTGAAAATTTGAAATTTTATGAACAAACGCTGATTTCGGGAAAAAGTGATTTTTTTTTTGGAAAAAGGGAAAAAAAATTGTATGTCCAAACGGGCTCATAATCTTTCAAATGACTAGGCTTAGTGCCCAAGTTGGTTCTCTGCGATCTACTGAGGGCAACAGGTTGTGTGGAAGGTGAAGAAGGAAAGACATGATTAGGAAATAGAGAGGGAGATTGAGGAGTAGGAGGTGGTGCAGACTGTGTAGTCATGGGAGAATGTGTAGGTGTAGAATGATCAGACTGTGTAGATGGGGTTACAAAATGATCTTGAGGTAACTGGGGAGGGAAACAAAGGTGAAGAGGTAGAATTAAAGGTAAAAGGAAAGATGTCTTTTCATAGAATTTAACATCTCTCGAGGCAAACACCTTTTTGGTGGCCAAATCCAATAATTTATAGCCTTTTTCACCATCAGGGTAGCCTAGAAAGACGTAGGTCTTTGCTCTAGGTTCAAATTTATTCCTGTGTTGAGATAATGTGGAAGCATAGCACAAACACCCAAAAGATCTTAGAAAATGATAAGAAGGTGGCTCAGAAAATAGTAGTTCATAAGGAGTTGTGCCTTGAAGTACCCTAGATGGAAATCTATTGATGAGGAAACTACCAGTTAAAACACACTTTTCCCAATAGCAAATAGGAACTTTGGATTGAAACAATAGTGCCCTAGCAATCTCTAAAAGGTGCTTGTGCTTTCTCTGAACACCACCATTTTGTTGAGGTGTTACCACACATGATCTTTGATGCAAAATTCCTTGAGAGTTCAGAAATGCAGATTCTATTGTACCTTTCCCCAATTCTAAAGCATTATCTGATCTTATAGCTTTAACTTTGGAATTAAACTATCTTTCCACCATACTTAGAAACCATTTCAAAACTGAAAATGCATCGCTCTTAGTACTTAGCAAATAGGTCCAAGTTCCCCTATTAAAATCATCCACAATGGTGAGAAAATATATATAACCATTATAAATAGGAACTTTGAAAGGTCCCCATGTGTTAATATGTATTAAATAAAAAATGCCGTTAGTTCTGATTTGACTGACTAGGAAAGGTAACTTGGACTGTCTAGCTAAAGGACATACATCACAAGGACAAAGAGAGTTGGATAAATTTAACTTAAAAGAATTAACTGAAACTGAACTAGAATGACACTTTTTAGATTTAAGAACTACATCGGCTGAAGATTGACTATTAGGCTTGGTTGTATTAGGCTCCAAAAGATAAAGACCATTCTTAGCTTTACCAAAAACTTGAGGGCTCTTCATGAGAGGGCCCTACAAAATACACCCAAAAGAAGTGAATGCTAAGAGACATTTAAATCTCTGACAAAGTCTATGAACTGAAAGCAAATTATATTTGAAACAAGGAATATACACGACATTATTTAAAATAAGACCCAGAAAAAGAGAAACATTCCCTGTATGAGTGACTCTTACTTTTGAGGAATTAGGTAGTTTGACAAGTAGATGAGTAGAAAGTGGAAATAAGGACTGAAATGACTTAGAATTAAAGCACATATGCTTAGCTGCTCCTGAATCTATGATCCAGGAGCTGGAATTTGAGTTAGCTAAAGAATAACAAGAGACGGAGTTTGTAAGAAATATACCAGCTGTTGAGTTTGCATTAACTTCGGCAGGACTTGGTTCACTTGAATCTGGTTCAAGAAAGGGACCAACTGAGTGAACTGGTCTGAGGACAACTTCTGAGCAAATTGAGGACCCCCAGTGATATTATTGTTAGCTCCCTCTGTGTCATCCACAGTTGCAACAGAATTTCCCCTCACAGGACCTTGAAATTTCTGTCTTTGTGAATTTGAAGTTAGGTGGAAATCCTATAAGCCTATAGCAATTTTCAACTATGTGATTTGTCATCTTACAATAGGAGCACATCTGAGGATTCTTTTTTCCCTTTGTAAGAATTATTTCCTTTGTAAGCACTGATTCCACTTTTCTGCTGTGAGTTGATATGATTTCCTGAGGAACGTTGTGTAGTTTGGCTTCCTAACAGAAATGAAGAACCATCTCCTAAGAAATGTAAGTTGACATGTATCTCCCTTTGGTTCTCATCTTGCATCAAAAGGGAATAAGCATGATTAACTGTTGGTAAAGGGTTAATCATTAGAATATTGCTTCTTGTTGGTCCATAAGTTTCATTCAATCCCATAAGAAATTGAATTGAGCGTTTCATTTGCCTTAAACTGCAACATCGTTTGCTTTCCTCCACAATTGCAGTTACAAGAACAAAGCATACTAGTGTTAAGACTGTCCAGTTCATCCCATAACCCTTTCATTTTTGTGAAATAACCAGTTATATGAAGTGAACCCTGAAACAAATTTGCCAGCTCTTTCTGTGCGTGATACAGCCTGGCACCATTAGGCTGACCAAACCTATGCTCCAGATCTGTCCAAAGATCTTTAGCAGTCTTTGAGTAAAGGACACTGTCAGCAATTACTTTGGAAGAGGAGTTCAATAGCCAAGATATAACCATGTCGTTACTTCTGCTCTAGGTTTTCGAAATCAGTGGCAGTGAGAGTTGGGGGTGGACAGGATCCATCAATGAATCCCAACTTGTTTTTGGTTGAGAGAGATCAAAATGGATCTTCTCCATCCAGGATAGCCACGACCATCTAAAGGAGTGTTGACAAGAATCATTCCAGGAGCAAGGCATGAAGAAAATAGGAATGAGTTGTATTAATGGAAGCTCCAATTGTTCCCGAAGAAGCTTCACTAACATTTGAAGATGGTGACATGATGATGATGTGAAATGAGAATGAAGGCTTAAAATTGAAAAGAAAGAAGAGTTAGAGAATACTCTAATGCTCTGATACCATGTAGGAATTTAGAGACCAGATTTGAGAGAAATTTCTCTGATTTTCATTGAATTGATAATGAATCTATACATGGATTGTGTATAGATACAAAAATATATCTAATAAAGAAAAGAGAAAGGAAAAAGGTATTACCTATGTGTATTAATTATATTGTCCGAACAATAACAAACTTTAACTAACTTTTATTTCTTTCTCGTCTGAAAATTTTCCACCGTGTGAGAAGCTTCTAGAATTTGGATTATTATTCAGACTGCCTTGGATGCCAATCGGATGGTTCTCGGTAGATCCATCAATAACTCTATCAATTGGTGTGATGGGAATATGTGACTTCTCAACTTCCAAGCCTTTTAATTGTTTTTGCCTGAGAACATTTGCCAAACACATCGAACTCTTTGACTCCTCTCTTTCTTCTTCGATTTCACAGACTTGCTTTGCTTTCAAAGCTTGAGAGCTAAAATGGTGCGATTGAGGTCGAATTCCATCAATAAATTATCTTATTAAGGATAAAATAAAAAGTTTAAAGTTAAATTATTTCTAAATAAGAAATTATGACATTCTTAGACAAACTAAAAAGGAAAATATGGCACTTAGTACTGGAGTGTTAAATATAGAATTCAAAAGAATTACTCATAAATATTATGTGCACAAAATATTAGAGAAAATACTAACTTACACAGTGTTGGATAAATTATTTCTTTGATGAGCCTAAGGCTGTATGGTGGGCCGGGCCCGGCCTAAATGGGCTAAACGGGCCGGGCTAAACGGGCCTGGGCTTAGCGGTCCCGGGCTCTGGCGGTCCCGGGCTTCGCGGTCCCGGGCTTCGTGGGCTCAACGGGTAGGACCAGCCCGTGACGGGCCTAAGCCCATATGGTCCTGGGCTAAATGGGCCGGGCTCGTGGGCTTAGCGGGCCTAACGGGCTTTTTTTATTTCCGGGCTTTTTTTTTAATTTTTTTTATTTAAGGCAATTTCTTGTAAACCATATGTGTATGTATATATATAAATTGCTCTTATGCATGGCTATATAAATATATGTAGTATAATATAGAAATCTAATTATTAAAGTGTTTGACGAAAATGTAAAATAACAAATCAATAGTAAAACTAAATTGGCATGCATAATAAATTAATAACAAAATACAACATGAAGCATAAATACGTCTAATAATTTTAAAATAACACAAATTATTGAAAAATCTTAAAGACGAATTTGCGGATAAATACCCTCAACACAATACTTTATATGCCTCCTTAAAATGCCTGTGGTACACCCTGAACGAAAATTTAAGACTCTTCCACAGTTCTTGCACTTTAATATTTGGCCTTCTTCATTTTCTTCAAGCACTTCATAGTATTGCGAAACAAATAAGCGCACTCTTTCCGAACGAGGCATGATTTAACTTGAAAATTGAGATTGAGACTTGAAGTCTTAAAAATTGGAGATTGAGAGATTGAGAGAAATTTAGATTGAGAAATGAGTATTGAGTATTGAAATGAAGAAGAGGGAGGGGGGTACTTATAGTGTTAGAGAAGGTTAGTTTTGTAAATTGGAAAAACAAAACCGGCTATTTGTGCAATTAATATGACCGTTGGTGGTCATTGGGGGTGGGGCCCTCATTTTGAAAAATCTTGTTTTGTAGTATATATAGTACTACTTCTTCATGTAAATATAATATATATAGTATACTATATATTGTATGTTATGTATATATATTTCCTTATATAATTTGTTGTAGTATATATTGTATGTTATGCATATATATTCCCTTATATATTTTCTTGTAGTATATATTGTATGTTATGTATATATATTCCCTTATATAATTTGTTGTAGTATATATTGTATGTTATGTATATATATTATAGCTTATAAATAATTGCAAGTTAAAGACAAAAAAATATTGCGAAGAGATATTCAAGGGCATGTCTTATAATTTGTATTACCAAAATGGCATATCTTTCTTAGTCTTCTTCCCCCCAATGGAATGAGCACAACAAGGTGCTAATACCACCATTAAAAGGAAAAAAAAACTAAAGAAGATGTGCCAAAGTACAAGTTACACCATAATCTACATTGTATCTCTAACAAATCTCATAAATCCTTCAAGGTTCGGAGGAGGTTCCGTTAGTGGTGGCGGAAAAGAAGCTTGTTCATCACCGCTTCCGGGCGAAGCAGCATCCTCCGCAAGTTCCGCTATCATTTCTTCATAAGCTTCGTCTATCTCCGGTTGTGATTCTGCAAATCCATAGTTTCTTCTTTCCGGGCGGATCCAATCTTTGAATAGTACTGATTTTTCCAAGCTCTCCCTCATAGACGCTCTATGATCACCTATTTGAAGTCTTGCTTGACTGAAAGCGCTCTCTGATGCAACTGTTGAAGCTTGAATAGATAAAATATCCCGAGCCATCCTTGCAAGAACCGGAAAATGTTTTTCCCTTGCCTTCCACCATTCCAAAAGATCAAAGGTGCCGTCTGGATTCTCCTTTTCAAGTCCCTGCGACAAATAAACTTGAAGCTCATTTAGATGTGAAGTCTCATCAAAATTATCACCTTGAGAACCCCTAAACTCCGTCCAAGATTTAAGTGCTTTTAGGCCCGCAGCTCTTTTAGATGATTGTGAACTAGACGAAGTAGGGGTTGGAACATTTGGCCTAGCATGATCTAACGCAAGTTGATAAGCATTATAAATTGTTTGAGCATTTATTTTAATTGAGGCTTTTGCCTCTGCAAGTGTAGCAAATTCCTCAACTGAAAGATCTAAAGCCTTATAAATATTTGAGTCGCAAAAGTGAGACCTCCTAATTTCATTGTAGGATTTAACATTGCAGCAGGGAAAAAATATTTTTTAAACTTTTCTTTCATTGTATTTATAGCCAGTTTATAAATTTCCCCACCCTCCGAAAATTCAACAAGCAAATCATATAGTGCTGCAATATAAACTAAACAGTTTGAAATAGTAGGATAATATTGCCCAGAAAATGCATTTGTAACAATTTGAAAATGTTCTAAAAAATCTATAAGAATTTTAACATTCGTCGATTTGTAATGATTTCATCATCATCCTCACCACCAACACGAGCATTAAATGTTGCATTAATTGGGTTTCTATATTCATATGCAACTACTAAACTTTCGTACATATAATTCCATCTAGTTGGACAAGGTTTAGGAACCTTTCTTTCTCTAAGGCCAAATTCATCACATTTTTTAAAATACTCTCTAAGTCTACTTCTACGGTTTGAATAAAAAAGCCAATTAAGAGCCATTCTAACCTTTTCAATTTCTAAATTTAAAATTCTCATTCCCTCACCGACGATTAAATGGTAAATGTGACAAATACATCTCACATGGAAACAATTACTAAATGCAGGATTTAGTGTTGTTGTAAGTATGCCTATAGCACTAGTGTTACTAGAAGCATTATCCATAGAAATTGCCATTATTTTATCTCTAATGCAAAAATATCTACAAATATCTGCAACAGTGTTAACAATAAACTTACCTGTGTGACGTGAATTAATTATTCTATACGGAATAATGCGTTTTTGCATTATCCACTCCTCGTCTATCCAATGACTTGTAACAGTTAGATAATCACAGTCATTATTACTTCTACCAATATCAGTAGTAATAAAAATCCGATTAGTTATATGAGTAAATAAATACCGCAAATATTGTTCATATTCATGTTTATATTTATAAATATCGCTCTTAACTGTTGCGCGAGGCCAACCTTTATAAGTAGGATTAAAAACTTTTCTAATATAATGCACAAAATTAGGGTTAGAAGGAAAAGTATATGGTAAGCACATAATGGTAACCATCTTTGCTAATTCTTCACGATCTTTATTAGGATCGTAATATAAAATACCACCGGTCACAGTGTTAATTCCTGGTTGAACTAGATTTGAACCTGTACTAGGGTTAACCGCAGTATCTACACTTGTCCCCTCTTGCTGCGCTTTCATTTGTAAATATTTAACTTTATCTCTAGGGGGTGTTTGTATGTGCCTAGCCAAACTACCCGTACCGCCAAACATTTTTTTCAAAGAAAATGCCATATTAATTACAATTATGCAAACTAAACACACAAAAATATATTTTTAAAACTTAAGAGTTGGAACGAGTTTACCGAATTGCCGAACAACTTCTTGAAAATTGAAAATCGTTGAAGACTTGAAGACTTGAATACTTCAATTCACCAACTTCACAATTTTTCACGAAATTGCAATAATAAAAGAAGCAATTATAGAAGAGAAATTAGATATAGATTGAGAGAAATTGAGAGAGATTGAGATAGATTGATGAATCGGTGAGTAAAAATGAAAGAATGAGGGGGTATTTATAGTTGAGAATTGGAAAAAAGTGTAATTATATAAAGTTTGGGGTTAAAATAAAGTTTGGGGGCCAAATAGCTATTTTTTAAAGTTCCAAACGGTTGAAAATTAAAGGCCAACGGCTAGATTTTAAAATCTGACCGTTGGTCTTTTTAATAAAAAAAAATTTTTTTTTTTAGAAAAGAGCCGCTGGAGCCCGTTTGGACCGTTAGGCCCGGTTGGACCGGCCCAGGACCGCCTGCCGGTCCCGGGCTTAGCGGTCCCGGTCTTGTGGGCCTCATGCAAGGGACCAGCCCGCCACGGGCTTTCTACACCATCAGGGACCGGCCCACCAGGACCGGCCCGCCGGGACCGTTTAGCCCAGATGAGCCACACTCGTAAAAGCTAGCGGTGGTGGTCAACGATAATAGTTGGTTGGTTGCTGGTGGTTAACAGTACTGTTTGTATGGAGGAGGTTGGTAGTAGTTTGCAGTGTTAGCCAATGGTGGTTATGTGATGATAGCCCAAAAGCGAAAGGTGTGGGCGGTGGCCAGTGGTGGTGGTGGTTGTATGGAGGAGGTCGGCAGTGGTAGTTGTATAGTGGTAGCCAATGGTGGTTCTGCGATCGTAGCCCAGACGTGATGGATGTGGTGATTGGCAATGGTGGTGATTAGTGGTGAGGATTATCGTCTGGTGATTATGCGTTGGAGGTAGGTGGTAGATACAATTTTGTTGTGGTGACAAGTGGTAAACTGCTAGGCGTGCTGGTGGTTGTGTGGAAGCTGATGGTGGAGATAGTTGGTGGTTGTGTAGTGGTGCCGTCGGTGATAGAGGTGGTTGGTGGTAATGCCTGACGGTTGTAAAGGAAGCTGGTGGTGACTGGTTGTGGGGGGCGGCTGGCGGTGGAGGTGATTCTTAATAATAGTAGAACTCTATACATGATTTGAATGATTCAAACATATTAAGAGCTAATAAGTGATTGTGAAGAAAAGAAGTAATTGGACTTATCTTTTAGACTGACATATGAATGATTCGGATTTAGAACTCCATTAAGTGTAAAATTAGGAATGTAATCAATTATGAACTTAATTTTTATTTGTTTGCCCAATGTTGATGAATGGTTATATTTTGTTATCCAAGATCTGAAAGTATGATATCTTGCTGGTATAGGGAAGCCGCTATATATGTTGACTAACGTTGGGAAGTTGTTGGAGCACCGAGGGAAAAGAGTTACTGAGTTCAAGCTATAAAGATCCAATTTCAAGCTTCTCTGATCATCAAGAATCTTCAGTCTCAAACTTGGAGGTACATTTATCTTTTGCTTGCACTATTTGCAGCTTTAATTTCTCATTTGTGATTGCATACTGAAATCGGTGCCTCATTTTTTTTTTGCTGTCTGTCGTAACTTTTTCTCATCATATATCTGCATAGATCTACTGGAAAATCATATTGGAGGAAATGAATATTTCTTGTAAGTCATGAATGTATTTTGCGTGAAACTCCATATTGCATCCTAGTGGCAGCGGCTTTCCGGGCACATTTCAATCATGCAAAGAACAAGAACTAATGAAGTGTGGTTTTCTTTGTTGACATATAATTTTTTTTTCTTCTCTTTGCTGACGGTTCTTTTTTTATTGGTCTCTGGGTAAGTTTAAGTGTCAAGTTAAAGTGCCTAGTTGGTCACTGACTCACTGGGTAGGTTTCAGTGTCAAAATGGAAGTTGGTGCCAAGTTTGAGTGTCTGTCTATAGTAGAAATGGTCAAAAAATTTAATTGGATGTCCCTTTTAGAGGCTGGTGCTTAAAGTTTGTCCTTGTTTTTATACGTTCTGCAAATATAGACGTAAGGACATACTTCTTCATCCTTCTCCTCCTTCTCCTTGTTTGTGCTCTCCATTCATATACCTTTTTGATATCATATTTTCCAACAAGTTTCCAGAGAGCCTAATCTTAAAGGAATTACTTTTGTAATCTCGCAGATAACGGAGTTGATTCTGCAAATTCTGTAGCCATTTTCAAATAAAAGGTACCAGTGAGGGGTATAAATAACTTCCTTCCTGATTCAAAACTTTTGCAAGATAGTGTAATAAACTGGGAACAATTGGGAAAAAAGGCATGTTTGCCAAAGTTTTCCATGCAACAAATCTTTGCCATTAGCGAAATATTGTTGAATTCGAAGAAATCATGGCAACCATAACCAAGATTTTCACTGTCATGGAATACGTAGAGCATGAACAATACTGACAAGATTCGCCAATTCAGTAAGACTTCTAAGCTTTTAACAAGATAAGTAGCAAGAAAATGTATCAAGACTTGCCAGTATAGCAAAACTTTTAAATTGAACAACACAAGCAACTCTATTAATCCAACAAGATTCTTGAACAGTTTAAGAATATAGATAGAATGAAAATAATACCAACTCTTACCAGTCCGGAAAAATTTGTGAACAATTGAACAACACATGCAAGTTTTGTCGATCCGGCAAAACTTGTGAACAATCTGTACCAAAGTTATGCCCCAACCCGCATAACTTGTTATCAGGACAAATTTTGTCAATCCGACAAGACTTGTGTGCCAAAGTTATGCCTCGATGCTATTTTTGCACAAATTTCTTATATGGGGGTAAAATATAAACAACAGTGAGGAATGATCCTATTGTGCAAATCACCCTAGAATGATGATATTCCAACTTCTATATCCACAGACTGCATAAATGGGCAGCCCATTGTATTTTGTGTCAACCAGTTTTGTATCTTTTACTGTTTCATTAACCATTTTGGGTGATGCAGCCTTGATTTAACATGCTAACTTTCTGCTGCGATTGAATAGATTGATTTAGAAATCCAAGTATCGTGTTTTCTGCAGAATAAATTTCAATTGATAATATGATTTCTTGCGAAGTATTCAGACAAAGACACCCCACCCGCCCACGCACGTCTTTGCAAGTTGGTAGACTTTTTTGTTTAATGGATTACTTAACTTCTGAAGCTAACTCTACTTCTTTCCTTTGGATTTCCAGTTGAGAAACAATCTCAAAAACAAAAGAAATTGCTGAAAAAATATGTCATCTGTTGCCACTGATATTCATGATTCTCTACTCGCTCTCCAAAGGATTGAAAATAAGCGTGAGTTGACAGCTTCCCAAAGGGATCGGATTAAGGCCATTAAAACAGAACTATGGTTTCTGAAAACATTTCTTGACTGGAAGAGAAAGCAGAATCGAAAGAAGCTTATGGCCCTGCAAAAACATATCAAACCATTGATGAAAAGTATTGGAGATGATCTGCACAACCTCTTTGAGAGCATATGGCGTAGAAAAGACGAGCCTGATCAACTTGACACCATAACCTCTGATGTGCTACAAAAGATTCGGTTTTCCAAGCCAGATATCAGAGGTTATTATTCGTATCCAGAAATTCCAAGTGCTAGTCCTCTCACCCACGAACTTGTGGTGGAATTCATAAACAATGTTGTACGGAATCTTTGGGATCTGCTGATTGCTCGACTTGGCGAGCTGCTTGCTGTGCCTGATGATTCAGAGACCATATATTTTCAAGTCAAGGATCAAATGAAACTGGTTGCATATGAGTTGACAGTACTTAAGAAGTTTGTTTGTTTTCTGGGAACAATATATAGCCCAGAACTCGAAAGCTGCTGGAAAGCTTTCCTCTCTCATGCTGAAGTTGTGGCAACCAACACTGCAACTGTTTGCTTCTTCTATTTGCCTGATTCCAACGAGGACAAATCCGTGGCTCTTGAAATTGCTAATTCGCTTATTGATTTGCTGCAGAAAAGGATTGAGCCTACTGAGCCACGGGTCCGCGATATCTACGCTGACGTCCTGCTAAACATAAGATTATCAGGCAGTCGTACCATGTTATTGACAACACTTTTTTCTTTGGCCAAGGACCAAACCGAAACCCTTCCGGATCAGCTTAAGTCATCGAGAATTATTCTCAATGAATTGTCATTGATTAACAGCATTCAGGATGAGATGAGGAACCGTTTCTTCACACGACTTGAGAATGTGGCCGTCAATGCTGGACTTGTCGTTTATTCATTGTATGACAGCAGCAAGGACAAGGAACATCAGAACCAAGAACTGATTGTTTTAGCTGACACAGTTCAGCTTGTCAAGACACAGGTGAACCGTGATATCCGGGAGTGGGTACAATCCCATTTGCCTAAAAACGATTCATTAGGCTCTATCAATTTCCTGCTGGACAGCTTAAAGGCACTCATTTTGTTTCCCTGCTGATTCACTTGCTTCGGTGAAGAACCAACTCGAACTGGTCCATGAGGAGCTTGAATTTCTCCAACCTTTACTCAAGGGTGCAGCAGAACAAAGCAATAATAAGTATGATGAAATTCAAGATATAGCTGCAAGAGTCATTGATAATGCACATGAGTTGGAGGATACAATAGATTCTTTGGAAGTTAGAGATATTCCTCTGTCGTATCTTAAAATATGGCTCTCAGTGATGACAGAGAAGATTAAGATTGTTAAGACAGAGTTGCCTAAGCCCGAGAAGAAGGAAATAACAATAATTTCCCCTGCAACCAATGACGAAGAACCTGTGGGCTTTAAGGATGTGAAGGAAACCATTAGAGGCCAACTAGTTGGAGGACCACGCCAGCTAGACATTATCTCCATAGTTGGTATGCCTGGATTAGGAAAAACGACCTTGGCCAGAAGTTTTATGAATGATCAGTCAATTGTCTCCCATTTCAATTTCCGAGGTGAGTGTCGTGTTTCTCAGGTATACACACGTAAAGACTTGCTACTTTCCATATTGAGTGATGCTACTCATGAGCCTATTGATCTTAGTAAAGAAGGTGAAAGTGAATTAGCTTCTAGGCTAAAACAAACATTAATGAGAAGAAGATATCTTTTGATTATTGACGATGTGTGGGAGAAAGATGCATGGAATGATCTAAGATTGTGCTTTCCTGATGATAACGGTAGTAGAATCATTCTGACCACCAGACTGTGGGAAGTTTCTCTTTACGCTGCACGTTACACTGATCCCCATGATCTACGTTTGTTTAATAATGATGAAAGTTGGTCCTTATTGCAAAGAAAGGTGTTTGGGGAAGAAAATTGCCCTGAAGAGCTAAAGCAAGTTGGGCAAGAAATAGCAAAAAAGTGTAAAGGGCTACCTCTTTCGGTTGTTTTAGTGGCTGGTCTCCTTGCAAGGATGGGTAAGGAAGAACAATGTTGGAAGCAAGTTTAGGTGCACAAATCCAGGATGGCACAAAGGATTTAGTACAACTAAGTTACTACAATTTACCTAATAAGCTGAAATCATGCCTCTTATATTTCGGAGCATTTTTAGAGGATAGGGAAATTTTAGTCTCAAAACTAACAAGGTTATGGATTGCCGAGGATTTCATTGAAGATGACGACGACAAGGATTTGGAGGACATTGCAGAAGATTACTTCGAGGATCTTATCAGAAGAAACTTGGTCATTGTTACTAAGAAGAGATCCATTGGAAAGATCAAGGCATGTCGTGTACATGACCTAGTGCTCGACTTCTGTAAGGAAAAAGCTGTGGAAGAAAACTTCCTTTTGTGGCTAAAAAGGTATTTAACTCTCTATTGTTCTCTAATTATTTGGTTAAATGCAGACTTTTGCACTTGCTTCTTATCCTACTTAATTTTCCAATTTTCAGAGATGATGATGATGATCCTCCACGCTTTTACTCTAAAAAGGCAAAGCAACAAGGCTTATCATCTAACTCTGATCGGGATAGGATAGCTAGGTGGAGCGCATCATGCTCGTATGCTTGGTCGATTTTATTCAGGGAGGTCAGTGAGAATAGATTTTCTGTCATGAAAAATGCATCAGACTTATTTGGTAGCTTCAAGTTTCTTAGGGTATTGGATTTGGAGTTTGTTGTTGTGGATTCTTTCCCGACAGAACTTAGAAATCTAAGATACTTTGCTGTTCGAACTGCTAAGAATTCTATCCCATCATCTATAAACAATCTTCGGAATCTAGAAACATTTCAAGTCAAAGGAATGAAGGAAGCGGTGTCACTGCCAGAAACTTTCTGGAAGTTGGATTGAGACATGTACACATTGATATAGCTATGTTCGAAAATGCAATGAAATTCCTTGACAAGGGCCCCTCAAAATTGGAAAATTTGGCGACGCTTTCCTCGCCATATATTTCTAGTGCAGAAGATATGGAGAGGATAGTGAGCAAAACACCCAATCTTCGAAAGTTAAGATGTATATTTGACAAATCATGGGGTCGTGGAAAGAACGGAAGTCGATTCCCTGTCTTAGACTCTTTACAACAACTTGAAACACTAAAGGTGCTCTTCTTCAGTATTCCGAAAATGATTCCGACTGGATTAAACTTCCCGTTGAGTCTTAAGAAGTTGTCATTGTGCAATTTTCCTCTGGAACTTGCTGGAAGTTTGACCATTGCACAACTTCCCAGCCTTTATGTACTTAAACTGCAACAAGTTGATTTTGAAAGGAATGAATGGGAAGTGAGAGATGATGAGTTCCCTCAGCTCAAATTCTTGAAACTTGAAAATCTCAATCTCTCGAAATGGAGAGCATCTGATGAAGCCTTTTCTCCCCTGGAGCGGTTGGTTTTGCATAGATGTTCATATCTTCGCGAAATCCCTTCTCGATTTGGCGACATGGATTATTTACAACACATTGAGATAAAGTCATGCAACCAATCTGTTGTCGACTCAGCCATGGAAATCAGAGAAACACAAGTGGAAATGTTGCAGAGATGTGGTTTCAAAGTCTTTATCCAGCAGTAGGCTGGATAAAGACTTATACAACACACTACCCTCCCCAGACCCCACTTATGGGATTACAGTGGATTTGTTGTTGTTGTTGTATCCAGCAGTAGAATAACGAATGTGTCTGCAAGCTTGCAACCTTCGATTCGTTTCCAGTCTGACTCACAGGTACAATCTTAAGCTAATGATGCTATTTTTTTCACCCATGATATAACTTCCGTTGGTTCACTAGCTTATATATAATTTAGCTTAGTACCTTAGTTGTCTGTCTTTGAAAACTTTCTGAAGTAAAATTCTTTATATATTCAGTAAAATGTTTGTCTTAATGGCCCGAAGTGTGCCCCAGAAACGAATTGATGTTAGCATCTTGAAGCAATAAATTCTTGCTGATGATGGCAATAAGGATGATCTCTTTTGATATTGATCGATTTCGATAGACATCATCTTTTTATATTTTTTTTGAATGACTTTATCTGTTGGTTAAATAAATTTTTGGTGCTCTTGCAGCTAATATTGGATTGTTCATTGTTGTGAGGTGCCAGTTGCTGCTATTAGTCGTTGGACCGATGATTGGTGTTGTAGCATTTCTGCTTTGTTGTGCTGTTTTGTACTCCGTTTGTACATCTATCCCATGTTGGCATTCTGTAGTCTTATGGATTTTCTCAAATTGGTTGTTTCTATTTTCATTTAATGCTTGTATTAATATGATTTTGATTTGTATCTCATGGTATGTCATGACTTCTTTGTACACAAATATGGTGTTCTTTCCCTTATAACGTTTTGGATCGCTACTGAGTTATTGATTTGACATGAATCTCAAGGTATTTTTATTAATATATTTATTAGTTGGGTCTAAATATAAATGCACTTCCTCTAGCTCGTAAAGAGTTGAGAAGAAGGCAAGCCTCACGTCGTCGTCGCTCAGCTGGCTTCGGCTCGAATGTCAAATCATCTGATTGATTGATTTCTTGGACCAACAAATGTTAGTTTATTTTGTTAATATAGTATTTATTAGTAGTTGCTGACTCTTCGTTTTAACTCAACCTGTCACTTTGAGCTCACTGTGTTCAAAGTACCATTATACCAGTGATGTTAATCCATTCTATTTCCAGAGGAATTAATATTAAACCTCGAGTACTAGGAGGGAGTAAGAATAAAAGTTTTTGTCAAGGGGTCATTACTAGCCTTTGTTTTTCTGCTGATAAGGCCGTTTTCTTGCGATGGTTAATGTCGTTCATGGATTGAAAGTGATTTTTTGGGTTTTTTCTTCTATTGTTATGTCTATGTCGGCAACTGTTAGACCTCCGCCACTTTGAGCTCGACTTGACAACAAGAGTGTTGTCATGAGGCAGCAAGAGTGTTGCAAGGCAGGTGCACGAGTAGCACCAAGTCAAAAAGGGAAACGGGCAAGTGATGGCCAAGGCTTTGACGGAGGCGAGGTAGCTTGGCAAGGGCTTGACAATGAGTTGCTGGCTAAGAGTGACACTTGATCATGGCAAAGGCATCAAGGCATGAGGCAGTGATGCCAAGGCAAGGCGGAAACGAAGTGGCAAAGGCAAGCCAAAGTGCGGGAAGGCACTGTGCGGGCAGACTTGTCATGACATTGAGCTGAGGCAAACGGGCCAAGTTCGTGGGCGATGGCATGGGCAAATTGTGGCACAATGCAGCTAGATACAATGGCATTGGCGCTTGGTCCAAGCCAAGGCACGAAAATGGGCACCAAGCTTCAGATTGACTAAGTCAAAGGCGGTTATGGCACATGCTGTGCACATGGGCAGCAGTTGGCGTTGTCCTAAAAGCTGTCAGGAGTGTTAGCACGTTTTGGGGCCATGATCCCACTATTCTTTAGCATGATTTACATGATCCTAGTAGTTGGGGTTGTCAACTACACTAGGCTAAAGTAGTGGGCTGAGTGGGCAAGTGTTTAAGCTAAAAAATGGGCAACTATTGTAAGAAATGGGGTTAGTTCATGTTTTATAAATGGACAGCACCCTTTCCTTTTGGAGGATGAGTGAAAAACGTGTAAGAGTGCATAATTGAGTTAGGAAGGAGTCCTAAGTCTGGTTTTCAAGAGTGAAAACACCTAAGGCTAAGAGTAGTCTTGTGAGGGTCAAGGGTGATCTTCTTTTGTACGCGGATGTACTTTGAGTTTGAGTTTCTTTGTATGCTCGAGTTAAATACAAAGTTGGAAAAAGAGTTTCCTGTATATTGTGCCTTGTGTTCACTTTTATTTTCTGTCCCTTCATCTATTTTTCGTTGCCTAAAATCAGTCCTAACTTACTACGTTGAAAAGCTGCCTAAATTATTTTAAGTCCAAAGTTACTGAAATTTTGGCCGAGTGTTGGAGCAGGCCGAAGTCAAGTCGAGACTTGGCTGCCACACGGGCTATTTTAGTGTGATATAAAACACGCCCGTGACAGCAACCATGGAGGTGGTGTTGGGGGCAGCCATGGGGGAAGAAATGAAGATGAAAAATTGAAAAGAAACTGTCAATTTGGGTGTAGTTACAATTTCAAATAATTTCCTTTTTTTTTCTTGATTTATGACACATGTTGTGTGCTGATTGGAACATGTTGCACTCTTTTGAACATAAGTGGTCAAATGTGGAAAGGTGTTTTAGACACACTTTAAAAATATTAAAGTGTGTGAAGAATTGCCCGCAGAGGAAAGATGCGTCACAGGGATTTGATCTCAAGGTTAGAACATAAACTAAGTATTCTGCCTTTACTTTGTGTATTTCTTAATTCGTTTGCAGACTTAAAACATACGAAAATTACCTAAAAGTTCTATCCCCATCACCTATTTTATAAATGAGCAAATCAAATGACTCTCTTTATTGGTGTTCTACAATCAACTATCATTTTGTGATAATTGTATTCTACCTTCTGTTTAATCATGTTAGCTTGGTCTTCCATACCTTAATGAGATAAAAAATCAAACTCTTTGACAAAAATCTTATTATCAGAATATGAAGCACATCACCCTAAGAAAAGAAGAAGATATATATAAGATTGAAAAGCTAACGTCTGGACTTTTTCGAGTTAATGACTCGGATGAACACTCAACTTTGAGTAATTGATTATCAAAATCATATAATTTTTCTTTTGTCTTTTAAAACTCAATATTTATTTCTGGATTTTGTAAATTTAGTGACATGGCAAAAATTAATTTTAAGAAAATATCATTAAACACTAATTTAAATCCTGAACAATTTTAAAACTCAACCCATCTGTTTACCCAATACTTGACCTATACCACATATATGAGTCGACTTTAACAGTTTTTTTGTCAGAATTATAGTTCTTCAACTGTGCAAGTGCAAAGTGATGTGTGTGACCAAGTGCAAGGTGCAGAGGGTGTTGAAGCTGAACTGAGACAGGCTTTTCAAGAAGAGAGATTATAGAAAAAAAGTCATACAGTCAAACCTTTCTATAACAGCCTCGTTTGTTCCGATTATTTTTGGATGTTATAGCAAAGTGCTGTTATAGAGAACATATATTATAACATAACATGAAAATTGGTTCCGGAAAAACTTGACTTTTATAGTGAAATATTGTTATATAGGGATGCTGTTATAGAGAGGTGTAACTATAGTTTGCGACGCATTAATGAAAATGTCTAGGAAATGTTAAGGAACCGTCTAGGTTTTTGGTAAATTAATCAGACTCATTTAGATTCTATCATGCATAATTGTAGATGACGATAATGATGAAATTATTATTGAGTGATAGTAGTAATTTATTTGAAACACAAAATCTAATCAAGTACGATTCTTGAGAGAATGTTGGTGATCAATTCCAAGAGCTGCTTAATTATGTCTCAGATATGGGGACACATTAACGCCAATTTTGCCGACACGTTACATACAATTACTGGAAATTAAACATAATCCACATATTTGATTTAACCAAGATTAATTACTTGGAAATTTGTGATGTGACAAATTACTACGTAGCTTATAAAGCTACTCTTGTTTAGAGCTTCACATTTAAAACTTCAAGTTTGTTTTAATTTAAACACAATTTTCAAATGTTTTAATTTCGTTTCTGTGCTACTATTTGATAATTCAGTTGTCATACCATTTCGGGAGAAATTCAAAAATAGCCAGATTTACCACTGGTCGTTGAAAAATAGCCAAGTTTCAAAAGTCATCGAAATTTAGCCACTTTAAATGTGAGCGAAAACACTGTTCAAAATCCGGAAAAATACGCCCGCAAATTTTACGGGAGTTCCAGCATAAGTATGCTTGAACTCCCGTAAATTTTACGGGAGTTCCAGGATAACTATGCTGGAACTCCCGCAAATTTTACGGGAGTTCAAGCATAATTATGCTGGAACTCCCGCAAATTTTACGGGAGTTCCAGCAAGTATAATTGTCCAGTATAATATACCTGAGTTTGGAGCACTGGTGCTCCAGTCTCCTGCAAATTTTACAGGAGTTAGCAAAGTATACCGGTCCAGCATAATATGCTGGAGTTCGTACACAAATGCACCGGAACTCCCGTATATTATACAGGACCGGTCCCTGTTGCAGCAAAATAGTAGCTATTTTTCATTGACTTGATAAACGCTGGCTATTTTTCATTGACCAGTGTGAAAACTGGCTATACCATGATATTTTAACTACCATTTCAGTACGATAAACTTCGAGGNCATATGTACACATGAATTTATTTATAGTTAAATGGATAGGTGCTGACGTACCATCAAATCCATCACTATTTTTATGTACAAATGTAACACAATTTAATATATGTGTAGTTCCATATATACATATAATAATTTCTAAAAAAACTAGGGTTGTGATTGTGGCTCTGCATTGTATTTTAATATTTTTTTTTACTCATATTCAAAAGCTATTCACTCTGCTCTATTAATAACTCGAACCTGTAATCTCAAATTGAAAGTGAAAGATGTTTGTCACTCAAGCAATCCTCGCTCCGACGCTATCAATAATAAACTGAACTACTTTTTCACTTTAATAATGTTTCAAAGTCTTGGGGTGCAAACTGTAAAACTTTTTCTTCTCTTGCCTTAAGAAGGTAATTGTAAGACCATTGCAACACAATTTCTTTTGCTTTTCCTAATATAATAAATTTCTCAATATTAAATTTTGCTACTTTTACAATATGTATTTTTGAAAACATTGAAAAATATTGTATTCCTATCCACTGAGAGAATAACTCCAAAATGATGAGTACAAAGAAAGGAATACTTTTTGATACGGAAAGAAAAATGGTGGGCTTTGTAGCATTTAATAATCTCAGAACATATCCAAATGAGATATATGTGTCGCCATCATCCAGAGTATCTAAGATTATTTTTAGACTATGTTCTAAAATTTAACCTACAATTAATTAATAATTTAGTTGGCAGACAAAAATCAAGCAAGCTATCATCTCTTTTTAAAGAATGAATGCAGCTTTTTGTACAAGTGACAAAGTTGGTGGACGCCTGCAACTTTTTGAAGTCCAAAGGGGGTATATTACTATTATCGTTATTGATTTTGTCATTGCTATTATTTGATAAAGAAACTCCGATTATAGCAAGGGAAAAGGAAAAGTCTGGTGAAAAGTAAACCTTATGCCGGTTATAGGAGTCCAGAACCACCAAAGTGTTGACTCTTTGAACTCAAAGCATAAAAATAGGTGAAAAAAACTAACTCAGAATCATTTTATATATAACACATGTCTTTAATGCGCTATACCTTAACGGCACGTTTGTCCGTTAAAATATAGCGCATGAGTTTCATGCGGTAAATTTGAATTTTAAATTGGCGGGGAAAAGACACATAGTTATAGCGCATCCTATATATGCGCTACACCTATATAAAATATCGGGCCAGTCTTCTTCCCCGACCAGACAGAACGTAAAGGAACAAAAATGCCCCCCCCCCCTACCCACCTATTTTTTAACCAAAAAACTCCATTGGAGCCCACCCGTCCCCCAATAATTATGTCTTCTCCATATTTTAGCAAGCTAACACCGGATTCAAGGTGTTGTCGTGTACTGGATCTCGTCTATTACTCGTTTCGGCTCCCAAATCATCAATTTTTCACATTTCAAAAAAACTTTAAATCGAGGTATTCCGACTTACTTTTTGGTAAAACTCATGTATATAAAATGCTTATCAGTTGTTTTTACTGTGTTGTATGTTTTTTTGTGATCGTTTGTGACATAATTAATATTTTTTATTTTTTATCCGGGTTAGTTTATCTGTAATAATAAATATTGTTATTTTATGAATAATTATTATTATATGTAATTTTATTGTTGTACGTATATTAATATGTGACTTTATTATTGTTTAGTGCCCCTTAGTACTATGTTGTGCCCTTAATTGTTATAGTAAAACTGATAATAAATTTTAGCTTATGGTACTTAATTTTGTTTATGGTCATTTAGAGTAGTGTTACTTTAGTGTGCTTTAAGATTCCGTAGTACTCAATTATGGATTTAGTGTTAGTAGATAATTATCAAATATAGATATGAATCATAAAATAATCAGTTGACGTTACAAAAGAGACGCTGCTGGAAAATTTGGACAAAATATGACAGTTAACCAACAAATTATTACGAATGAAATAAATTCAATATTATTTACTATTAAGTTTGTGGTATTTTTTATATGAATAATTATTGAATATATCTTGATTACTTATGAAATTTTAATATTAAATTCTGTTATAATTCAAAAAAAATTTTTTTAAAAAGATGATAGTTCAAACAAAACCTTGTAGAATTTTAGTAAAAAAATGTAGGAAACTAACATATGAAATATTAATATAGGAAATTTATCAACCTAAGTATTTGTTATATGAATAATTACTAAAATATCTTTTTGGTTGTTAACCCCAAAAATATCTAGGAAAAAAAAATGATAGTTCACCCTCTCGAATTGTAATCAAAAGATGTAAGAAAATAACATATAAAACAACAATATAGAAAATTTGTCAAAATAAGTATTTTTATATGAATACTATTAATTATATCATGTATAGTTATGAAAATTAATTATTTAATTCTATTATACCTAAAAATAGCTGAAAAATATGATAGTTCAAATAAAACCCTGTCGAATTTTAGTCAAAAAATTTAAGAAGCTAACACATAAAATAATAATATAGAAAATATATCAACCTAAGTAATAATATAGAAAAATTATCGATTAAATATTAATATAAAAGATATTGCAAAAAGATGTAAAACCATTAAATAGAAAAATACTTTAATTAATATTGTTCAATTTACAGACATCGTCATGGAGCTTCCCCCTGTGCATTCCGGACCTGCATCTCGAGAGCTACTGCTGCTCCAGGGCAACCATAGGTCTTCACACATCTGGGATGGACAGTGTCTGTCCCAGACCTTCCACCCCAGACGTATAGACGATCTGTGGGCGTTCATTTGGGACCATTCACTGCATCCCCGTATAGTTACACGCCTTCAGCGGACGGGTTTTTACAGGATCATAGAGATCGGCCGGTTGCAGTTCGACTGGGCGATGATCACGGCTATGATAGAGTGGTGGAGACCAGAGATGCACACAGTGGTAGGCATACGGTTCTTGCCATGCACGCAAATTCTGTACAGAACTTAAAATACCGCCATGCCAATCAAATATTAGACAAATACCTGAACGCTGTCTGACAACGTGCTCCTTCAAGTGGTTCAAAAATAATGTCCACGTCTCTTGGCTTTCATTGGCACAAATAGAAAATGCGAGGGGAAATATGCTTCCATTAGCATTTAATGCAATGGCGATCAACAACTTAATATCATACTTTCCATAGACATGAGTGTCGTCTATGGATATTACCGGCCGACAATGCACAAAACCATCAATGGCTGGTTTAAATTCCCAGAACACATATCTGAATATGAATTCTTGTATTCCCCGACTCCGCTCAAGCTTCCATTCAACAACAGTCCCGGGGTTAAAGTGTTGCGATGCAGCCATCTACCTAGGTAGAGCGGCAAAGGACTTATCCCAGTTACCATAAATAATCTCGAACGTACGTTTACGCCCGAGAATGCCTTTCTTTTGGTAATGGTACATCCATATACCTGGTGGACAGATATTATACACTCTTTAATCTTGTACCTTATGGACGATTCAATGTGTGGAATCAAGACAAGAGAAATCAAGTCAACATTCAAGTTAAAATGATTCCCACTAAATGTGTCCATTTCACAAGTGTGGGTGCCAATGTATATCCCCACAATCCACATATTTGTTTTCAACTTTCTCGCATGCAGCATCCACGTACAACCTTGGAACCATCTACGACAAATAACCCTGTATACTTCCGAAGATGACTCATGAACACGATCTCATGACACTCTTTTATGCTGTACATTCACACCGCCCTGCTTAGGCGCGCTTTAACAGCAAAACGCATATTCTTTGACAGCACCGTTGGTCTAGATTCATCCCACGTTGCTGTCCGAATGTCGTCAAGATCCCTTGTGAGGGCATCCACATCCGGCATACTGGGCAACTGATCAAGGTAGGGAATCTCCCTCGAATGAAACGACACATGAGACTCGTACACTCTGGGTCTAATAGGAGGTAGAGTCTGCATATATAGAGCATGCTCATTGGTGACATCATGCTTCCTCGTCAAATCAGGTTCATCATTCTCATCCTCATCATCATCACCCTCATCAGGGAAGGGTGTGTCATCTCCAGACTCATCAACATTGTTGCATAATCACTATCATCTTCCTGATTCTGCGCATCTGCTAGATCCCGATTAAATATATCGTCTCCGGGCAATTGAGTGAGGACAGGACTTTCAAGTTGCTCGTTTTCACTACACAACCAATAAAATAATAAGTTTTTCAAATTCATCCAAACATTACATATAAATTTTATCACTTAACTTACAAATCATAATTTGTTGATACCCATGATGCACATTATCTTGTTGTTGATGACTCCTGGATGGACCATCATGATCCAACATAACTTGTAAAATTCATATCTGTCCGGTACCACGTTTGAAATATATGAGTGTCAATACAAATATAATACATAAAAAACAAAATATCGTAATTTTTTGACCAAAAAGTATAGTACTCTTTGTTAAACTAATTAAATAATAACTAAGGTGAAAGGCGAATCCTAGTCAAGCATAATAATTCTTAGATCTAGCTTAGAGTTTGGGTGATACCGTTTACCTAGTACTCAGAGACGTGTATTCAATCATTAAATGCGCACTTTAGAGAGTAAATGAAGAATGAGTAATGAGAAATAAATATGAGAAATGACAATAAATGTAAATAGGAAGAACAATTCACCCAAATATCAAATGATGTGAAAGATTCTTTCTTCTGACAACGAAATATGGCAGTAAACAAGAATATGAGCGATGCTTTCTTGGATCATGTGAGTGAAAGGGAAGAATAATCGATAAAATTAATCACTATGAAAAGGTAAACTTTGTATTTTCTCTCAATGGTCAACTTCTTACAGTAGTTTTCTCTGATTCAATCTCACGTGCCCCCCCCCCCCTTTTTCTTCTCCCTATCTTTCTATTTATATGGGATATTCTCTAAAAACCCTAAAAAGTACAACAAGGGGAATATCCAGGAGAATATTCTTGTCACTAGTTCCAAGACTACACTAGCCGTTATTCCTACTCTTCGCTACTCGACCTCTACGGCTCGCTCAGCGACTGCTCGTTGTTGGGCTTTGTTCAACCTTGGCCTATCCGCCCAAATCGGAACACAGTCTTTTCACCTTACGATCTTCCCACGCCCAACTTCCTCAGCAAGATTTTTACCCATATAGTTAGTCCCTCCGCTTGTCGGGGTTGCCTTCTGGTCGGCCCCGATGAGCGCACCTTTTCAGTCGGCGATTTGTGAAGAAATTTCTGGCGTGGTGATCGAGTGGAGGTGTCCGTTGCCGAAGTAGTGACGAGTCGCTTTGAGATTCATGGGTCATGGTGTTGGTGCAGGATGACGTCACAACGCATGCGTCATCATTGTGCATCTTCCCGATGCGTTGCCTCGTTCCTCGAGTCCCTATCGTTTCGATTCTAGGGCCACTGGTGGTTGATTGCATCGATTCGAACTCCCCTGAGGTCTATAAATAAAGAGGGGAAAACATCTCAAAGAAACTTTTGCATTCTTCTAGTTTCTTCAGCCCTGCACTTGCTTCCTTTTCTCCTTCTTGTGTTCTTGCTTCCTGTAACCGCTGCTATTTCCACCCTTTTTTTTCTGTCCCCTCGTATACACATCATCGGAAAATGGCTACCGAGATCCCCAACGCTGAGATAATTTATGACCCTGCTCCATAAGGGCACAATGATTCACCTCCGCCACCGCGGAACCAAAGGGTTGGTGGCGGGGATGGATGACAGGATGAACCGCCAGTTTTAGGCCCATTATTTCTTCGTTAAAACCGAGCACGTGGTGGCCAACCCTAGCGACTTTCCTGAACAATGGAATTTTGCTCGTAAGTGTCGTTATTTGGAGTACGTTCTTCTCTTCTCTTCGTGATTCGTGACTTGTTACGTCGTTTTTCCCTTTGCAGCTGAGAGGCATCCCCCATCTTTGGTCACCGATATCAGTGATTGGGTGGCCCGTATTTTGCCTCACATCGTAGGGATCCGTGACTAGGCATCCTTCAACAAGAGATTCGGGCTCAAGCCCTCGACCGGTAAGTCGGGTTTCGCCCTTATAACTATTTCGCTTTTGTTGTGGTGCATGTCTTTTTGCCGTTTACGGTTTTCCTTTGATGCTAGGTCGGAGCACTTCTAAGAAGGTGAAGGCTCTTGTCCCCATATTTCGTCAGGCGGTTGCTTTCGCTAGGATGCAGTTCGTGTTGGCCGAGTCTATGCAAAATACTTCTTCCCAGACTCTGGAGCGAGCCTGGTCATCAGACGGCCACTCCATCAGTGGAGATCCCAGCTTGCCCGGTGGTTCATTTAGTAGATGAATCTTCCCTCGGCGGGGAGGAAGCGACGCCATTGAAGAGGCGACGAGTGGAGGCTATGGTCGCACTCGAACGGGCCATGATCATGGATATGGAGGCGACGTGCACTTCAGCAACGGGGACTGCTCCCCCACCGAAGATTGTCGCAGAAGCTAGGCTTTTAGAGACGGCGGAGGCAGCTGCAGAAATGGAAACATCGGGGGCAGCCGAGGTTGGCTCATCGTCTGTTGGTAGTAGAGGAAAAACGGTCACCGTGGAGGATGACGAGTCTGGTTCTGATATCGACCCCAAGGAGGTACGGACTTTCGAGGAGAGATTTACTCGAGTGGAGGTGAGGATCGAGGGGTCCACTCGAAATATTGTCATCCCCGTGGATTTTAACATGTTGGTCAACTCGGAGAGCGTGGTTCCAGATTTGGCCCCTCTATGCGCGGAGCCCGAGAACAGGACTTTGCAGACGCTGAAGGATGCGGACTTGTCGTTAGGCATTTCTGCGATGGCCCTGCGAGTAAGTCCCCTTTTAGCATTTCAATTTCTTTTTCCTTTTACGTTATTTATCTTTGTTGACCATTCTTCATCTGTTTATCAGACCCTCATCTTGGAGATTGAGAACGCTCGTCGGGAGGAGAAGAGGACAAGACTCTACAAGAAGATGGAGTCAAAATACAGAGAGTACCGTACCAAGCATAAAGCCCTGGTCCGTATGCTTGGTGAGGACGCTTTGTTCCCAACCCTTCGTGACGATTTGAGGCAGAAGAATGAGGAGTTGAAGGCGAAGGATGACGAGTTGAAGGAGAAGGATGACGAGCTCATGAGGATTATTGGCATGTGGAGTGAGCTTGAAGAGACGTTAAGGACCAAAAACGATGAGCTCAAGGTGAGCAAGGGGGTCATGGCTGAGTGCGTCGACCTCTAAGCTCAGGTGACGCCTTTACGGGCCAAGCTTGAGCAGAGCACAACTGTAGTTAACGGCTTAAGGGACGAGCTGGCTGCCAAAGCTGCGAAGTTGGAGCGAGTTGAAAGAGCTAGATCGGCTGCTCTGGCGGAGACGGCGGCGCTAGCGGGTACCCTCAGCGTCTTCAGATCAGAGCGGGATAGTGAAGCAGAGACCTTTGCTCTTAAAGAGGCGAGGCTCGAAGAGCGGATAGGCGGATTAGAAGGAGACGTTTAGGATTTGAACGAGCAGATAGCTATCCTTAAGGCCGAGAAAGCGCAGCAGCAGGCTCAACCGTCTACCTCTCGTGCTTCCACTTATCCCAATGTCCCACAAGACTTGTACGAGAAGTGGGTCCATGTTGAGGCTCATCTTGACATATACAGAGGTTTGACGGCGGCCGGGAAAGCTTCTGAGGTGGAGTTTGAGGATGCTCGTGTTAAGGCACGTGCAGCTCGTGCCGTTTACGGTTATGACCCCGGCACGCCCGGGATGGACGATGACAAGGAAGATTTGGACGACATTGAGCAGATGCTTGGTAAGAAGACGAGTACTTAAATGGCGAGGGTAGAGATGGTGCTGCTGGGCCGGGCGGTGAAGGTGGCGATGGCGCAAGCAGAGATGATGCAGCGTGATGATGTAGTGTGATTTTCTTGTACATAGTTTTTTGCTCTTTTCGTTTTTCTTCGTATGCTTTTTCCTTTGTAAGAGTTCCTAACTTAGTTGACGCGACCGAGGTCGAATGTCAATTAATTTGAGCGAGGTGGAACGCTGGTTGATTCGAACATGGTCGAATGTTAATGAATTTGAACGGATTCGAATGTGAATCGATTCGAGCGAGGTCGAATGTGAGTCGATTCGAGTGAGGTCGAATGGTTGACTCTTTAAGTGATTCGAACGAGGTCGAATGTAAATAAATTCGAGCGAGGTCGAATGTGAGTTGATTCGAGCGAGGTCGAATGTTTGACTCTTTAAGTGATTTGAACGAGGTCGAATGTAAATAGATTCGAACGAGGTCAAATGTTTATTCGAACAAGGTCGAATGTAAATAAATTCGAACGAGGTCGAATGTGAGTTGATTCGAGCGAGGTCGAATGTTTGACTCTTTAAGTGATTCGAACGAGGTTGAATGTAAATAAATTCGAACGAGGTTGAATGTGAGTTGATTCGAGCGAGGTCGAATGTTTGAGAGGAACTTGATGGAGATGAAAAACTCATGTGTTTGCATATTTCGCTTTGTTTATACATTCATTGGAGAAGTTTACATACGTTGAAGTTTGCATGTTTTACTGAAGTCCCAATCTATCTAGTCCCTTCATTGGTCGACCTGGAAAAGTAGTTTTGGCTTTTTTGTTGTAGTACCGCTCTGCCTGTTGTTTTTGAGCTATCATTCTTATGTAGGACATGTCTCTTTGCTCTTCGGCTTCATCGAGGTCTTGCCTTCTGCTCTTGTCGTTGCTTGGCCCGCTTTTATTTGAGTATCTCAAACTAGGCTCTCCGACCTCAACTGGTACCATTGTATCAGTCCCATAGACTAGTGAGTATGGCGTTTCCCTGTGCTCGTCTTTGGCGAGGTGCGATATGCCCATAACACTTCTGGTAGCACTTCCGGCCACAGTCCCTTGGCGTTTTCGAGTTTCTTTTTCATGATATTCAATATTGTTTTGTTGGAGGTTTCCGCCTGACCGTTGCCTGCGGGGTGATATGGCGTGGAGAGTATTCTTTTGATGTGCCATTTTTTGAAGAACTTGGCAGTCTTTTTTCTAGTGAACTGGGGACCGTTGTCACAGCTGATTTCTTTGGGGATGCCGAAGCGGCATATGATGTTTCTCCATATGAACGTGATTACTTCTTGTTCGCGTATTTGGGCGAATGCACCTGCTTCTACCCATTTGGAGAAATAGTCAGTCAAAAGTAAAAGAAATCGTACATTACCTCATCCCGCCGGGAGGGGTCCGACGATGTCCATTACCCACTTGATGAAAGGCCATGGCGAAGTGACTGAATAAAGGTATTCACCCGCTTGGTGAATTATGGGGGCGTATCTTTGGCATTGCTTGCACCTTTTGACGAAGTCGGCGGCTTCCTTCTTCATCGTGGGCCAATAGTAGCCTGCCCGTATGAGGCATCTAACGAGAGGTCGGTTGCCAGTGTGAGCTCCGCAGTGGCCCTCGTGTACTTCTTCGAGGACGCGCCGTGTTTGATTTGGCCCTAAGCACTTGATAGGGGGCCACCAAATGTTCTTTTGTACACGTCGTTATTGACCACGCTGTACCTGGCCGCCTGCATTCGAAGCTTCTTCGCTTCTTTTTTGTCGGGTGGGAGCACTCTGTCCTGCAGGTATGAGATAATACGATTGCGCCAGTCCCAAGTTAGGTTTATAGAGCGTACCTCGATTTGGTCCAGCGATGAATGGAAGAGAGTGACCACGTCCCCCTCTCCGGTTATGCTTTTGGTGGCCGCTGCAAATTTGGCGAGGCCATCCGCTTCGATGTTTAGCGCTCGAGGTATTTGATCGAGCTGACATTCGTCAAACTCGGGTAATAGTTTGCAAATCTAGGCCTGATATTTCTGTAACCGTTGCTCTTAAATTTGGAAAGACCCTGTGACCTGATTGACAACGAGTTGTGAGTCGCATCGAAGGATGATTCACCGTGCTCCGTACTTGAGTGCTAACTTTAACCCTGCAATCACGGCCTCGTTGTTAGTCATATCAAGGCATCGTATGGATTGGCGAACCATTTTGCCTGTTGGGACCTTGAGCACGAGTCCCAGTCCAGATCCTAATGCATTAGAAGCGCCATCGGTGTACAAAACCATTGGTCGTGTACTTTGGCAGAGGTAGTGGTGGTTTCCCTTTCGACTTTGGACATTATGTTCGCACTGAAGTTGTCGACGAAGTCGGCAAGAACTTGCGACTTTATCGTTGTTCGCGGCTGATAGGTTATATCATGCTCGCTCAGCTCTATGGCCCACTTGGCCAATCTGCCCAACAATTCGGGTTTGTGCAAGATACTCCTTAAAGGAAAAGTCGTGACCACCGAGATGGGGTTGCACTGGAAATAAGGTCTAAGCTTCCGTGAAGCTACGACCAGGGCCAGAGCTAACTTCTCGAGGTGGGGGTACCTCGTTTCAGCGTCGACCAAAGTTTTTCTTATGTAATAGATCGGAGATTGTGTACCTTTGTTTTCTCTTACCAGGACAGCACTCACTGCGACGTCGGACACGGCCAAGTAAACGAGGAGGCGTTCTCCGTGTTCTGCCTTAGCGAGAAATGGTGGCGAAGACATGTAGGCCTTTAGTTCTTTTAAGGCGTTGACGTACTCGAAATTTCGTTGGAGTCCGTTGTCTTTTTTGAGTACGCCAAAAAAATTGTGGCACCTATCGGAGGACCGCGGGATGAATCTTGACAGGGCAGCTATCCGACCGGTCAACTTTTGTACTTGCTTTTTGCTGGTTAGATTTTCTCGGATTCCTTCTATGGCCTTGATTTGGTCAGGATTGACCTCGATGCCTCGTTGTGATACCAAGAAGCCGAGGAATTTTCCAGATATCACGCCGAAAGCACAGTTTTCGGGATTTAAATTCATACCATACCTTCTGAGTATGTCGAAGGATTCCCTCAGGTGGTCGATATGGTCTTCTTTTCTCTTTGACTTGACCAACATGTCGTCTATATATACTTCCATGGTCTTGCCGAGTTGATCTTTGAACATTTTGGTCACCAGCCTCTGGTACGTTGCCCCCGCATTTTTTAACCCGAACGGCATCACTCTGTAGCAGTACGTCCCTTGATAGGTGATGAAGGTAGTTTTTTCCTGGTCCTCCTCCTCCATTAGGATTTGGTTGTAGTCTGAGTAGGCGTCCAAGAAACTCAGCAGTCTGTGCCCGGCTGTGGCGTCGATGAGTTGGTCGATGTGGGGTAGCGGGAACGAGTCTTTTGGGCAGGCTTTGTTCAGGTCTGTGAAGTCTACGCACAATCTCCACTTGCCGTTCTTCTTCTTCACCATGACTACATAGGCGACCCACTGAGGGCACTTCGATTCTCTGATAGAACCGTTCATTAACAATTTCTCGACCTCTTCACGAACTGCATCGTTTATCGTGGAGTTGAACTTTCGTCTGATTTGGAGTTTATGGCCGATGAAAGCTTTCTTGCTGTGGTCGTTGTCGTCTAGTTGGACGGGGTCGAGGTCCTCTACGGTTAACCCCATGGCTTCTATGATTTCAGAGTCGCTGATGGCGTCTTTCTTTTCATCGCCATCCGACCCCGACTTCGTTAATTGCTATGCTTCCTTGGCTTTTCCCTTCAGCTGTTGGGTGTACGTGCAGTCTTGGGCGATACGGTAGCATTCTCGGGTCGTGTGTTGCTCTCCCCGGATGCAGAATACTCCCCAGGGGGTGGGAAATTTAATCACTTGGTACAAACTGGAGGGGACGGCTTTCATGGCGTGTATCCATGGTCGGCCTATGATGGCATTGTACGCCGTATCCTGGTCCATGATGTGGAACGTGTCTCCAAGGTGACGCCGCCGGCCAAGACTAGCAGTGTGATTTCTCCAGATGTCCGCTCAACTACATTGTTAAAACCTGTTAGCGTGATACAACGTGGCACTATCCTGTCCTCGAGCTTCATTTGGGTGAGAACTCGAGGATGGATGATGCACGCGCCGCTTCCATCATCGACCATGATACGTCTTACATCAGTATCAAAAACACGTAAAGTAATGACAAGGGCATCATAGTGAGGAAAGACCAAACCGTGGGTATCCGACTTATCGAAGATGATACTTTCTTCGAGTTCATCATACTATTCGTGGGTGATTGACCGCTTGAGCTTGTGAGTGGTGGTGAACTTCACACTATTGATAGATGCGTCGTCGCCTCACCCGATGATCATTTGAATGGTCTGAATTGGGGAAGGTGGTCTGGGCGGCCCCTGATGTTGTTCTCGCCCTCGGACGAAGTTGGCCCTTCCTCGATCGCTCATCAACTCTTTTAGGTGCCCTTGGTGCAGCATGTTCACGACCTCCTGTCTGAGGGCGATGCAGTCCTCGGTCTTGTGACCCCATTCCTGGTGGAATTCGCAGAGGGCATTGACTTTCTGGTGCTTGGGTCGGACTTCATCTTCTGTGGCTATTTTACCTTTGGGACGAGCTTTTCCAATGCGTAGACTATTTCTGAGGGGGAAACACAAAAATTGTGAGCCGATAACAAGGGGGCATACCTCTTTCATTTCGGTAGATTCCCGTTCGCGGCCTGGATGGACCTTCATCGTGACCCTGCTAGCTCTCTTCTATTTTTGTTTCTTCGGTCTTTCCTAGATTCCATTTGGACAGAGGTCAGATGTTGAGTAGGTCCGTTGAGATCGTCCTCGTCGGCTCTCACGTGGGCACAATAAGCGTTATGTATTTCTTCCCACGTGGTGGGAGGGTACTTCATTAGTCTACTCAATAGTTTTTTGGTTGCCCTCGATCCGATCCTGTTCAGCCCGTTTTGGAAAGCTGCTACTGCCATTTCCTCTGATACGTTTGGGAGGGTCATTCTCACTCTATTGAACCGGGCGAGGAAATCCCTAAGCCCTTCGCCAGGTGAATGTCTGATGGCGAATATGTCATTCACCCTGGCTTCCGCTTTCTTGGCCCCTGCATGGGCGGTGACGAATTTGTCGGCCATTTCTTCAAATGTCTGTACGGACCGTGCGGGCAGTTGCGAGTACCATGTTAATGCTCCCCCGGTTAGGGTTTCACCAAACTTTTTCAACAATATAGATGGCACTTGCTCTTTAGCGAGGTCGTTGCCTTTCACTGCGGTGACGTAGTGGATGATGTGATCCTCAGGGTCTATCGTGCCGTCATATATTTTCAAGTATGGCGGCATTTTGAAAGTTTTTGGTATAGCATGCGGCGCGGCCTCGTCGCTATATGGTTGTTCCACAAATCGGCCGGCGTCCCGCTTTGGTAGCAGTTTTGGGGCATCTGGTATCTTATCTACCCTTTCTTGATGCTCTCTCATTTGGTCGCGGAGTGCTTTGTTCTCGTTCTCCATCTGCTCCATCTTTCTAAGGATGGCAGCGAGGGCGTCGTTACCTGCATCATTAACAGAGTGAGTGATACCTGTCGAGGGAGGTTGGGTGCGTTGCTCATTAGTTGTTATGGCGATGTCGACTCGTACACCCTCTCTGCTCACCCTCTGAGCGGGTTTGTCGAGTATACTGTTCAGCGTATTCGTTAGCCATGCCTCTAGTAACTTTTTTACAGCTGGTGGGGCTTCTTTCGTAGTGAACATAGAGGCTCCCTTCCCATGAGAAGCGGTAACGCTGCCATGGGGGAGGGGGTGAGTCACTTCGCCTAGGTGAGGCATTTGGTGTCACGTTCTCCTAGTCCTCTCCGTGAGTTTCATTGATGATGTTTAGGAGATTAGTAGTACGGCCTGCCACTGCTTTTAGTCTTTCTTCTCCATTTCCTGCCATGTTAGATTATGCAAGTAGGGGGAAAAAGTCATGTACTTTGCTATCAGTATGTTTATGTAGATCTAGAAAGACCATGATTTTGACTAGAAAGTCCCCACAGACGGTGCCAAATTGTTTGACCAAAAAGTATAGTACTCTTTGTTAAACTAATTAAATAATAACTGAGGTGAAAGGTGAATCCTAGTCAAGCATAATAATTCTTAGATCTAGCTTAGAGTTTGGGTGATACCGTTTACCTAGTGCTCAGAGACGTGTATTCAATCATTAAATGCGCACTTTAGAGAGTAAATGAAGAATGAGTAATGAGCAATAAATATGAGAAATGGCAATAAATGTAAATAGGAAGAACAATTTACCCAAATATCAAATAATGTGGAAGATTCTTCCTTCTGACAACGAAATATGGCAGTAAACAAGAATATGAGCAATGTTTTCTTGGATCATGTGAGTGAAAGGGAAGAATAATCGATAAAATCAATCACTATGGAAAGGTGAACTTTGTATTTTCTCTCAACGATCAACTTCTTACAATAGTTTTCTCTGATTCAATCTCACGTGCCCCCCCTTTTTTCATCTCCCTATCTTTCTATTTATATGGGATATTTTCTAAAAATCCTAAAAAGTACAACAAGGGGAATATCCAGGAGAAGATTCCTGTCACTAGTTCCAAGACTACACTAGCCGTTATTCCTACTCTTCGCTACTCGACCTCTACGGCTTGCTCAGCGTTTGCTCGTTGTTGGGCTTTTGTCGACCTCGGCCTATCCGCCCAAATCGGAATACAGTTTTTTCACCTTACGATCTTCCCACGCCCAACTTCCTCAACAAGATTTTGACCCATACAGTAATACAAAAGGAAAATTGAAATTTACCATTCAGCTTGTGGATTCTGTAAACTTGGGGAGAAATTATGTCCTCGCTCCTCATCCGCCCGTGGAGATAAGTTTAGATCTGGCCAAACTCTTTCAAACGGAACTTGTTCGGATAAAATTACTCCAAAAAAACCACCCGATGATTGAAGGTTGTCCCTATTTTGCGGAACCTCAATATTGTAAACATCTTCAGTCTTAACGTACATTTCCAATATTTTTATCACAAGAAGTTCCCGGTGTTCATCCGGAGTCCTCAAAAAATCTGTCAGAGTTTCATCATCTTCGATGTTCTCAGCATAACAAGCAACCCCTTGCGGAGTAACAGAATACAGATATCTTCCGGTTACTTTAATATTAACCGAACTTTTCCTCACACTCATTTTTTTACATAACAACAATATCAATCTATCGCACTCCATTGTAAGTGGCAACTTAACATAACACTATGGAGAACAACTATAGCGTACTGAGTTATTCTCCATCACAACCTCACCTCCAATATAATGCAACCCTAATTTTTCGCTCTTCGAACATTATGACAAAATGCAAAATAAGTTAAGCAAACAAATATTTCGGAAGACCTGAAGGATCCTGAATGGATTTTTACCGAAATTCTGAAACTCCTTAAATAAGCAAAAATCCAGTCCCGGGGTACAATAATTGAGGCTATAGCGCATGCATAATACACGTTATATATGTAGCGCGTCTTATGCATGCGCTTACCCTCATTATTGGTGGGTCAGTAAAGTTTACATATAGAGCATGCAGCCCATGCGTTATACCTTAACGGACAAACGTGCCGTTAAGATATAGCGTATTGAAGACATGCGTTATATATAAATAGGTCTTCAGTTGTTTTATCACCTATTTTTGTGCTTTAAGTCCAAAAAATAACATTTTGATTCCGGACTCACCAAATTACCAATATAATCCAACCAGCAGAATTTAAACATGATTTTGTCTGCGGTTGTAGGAATGGCTGGCTATACACAACTCCAGGATTATTTTATCTATCAGAACTTAAAGTCCCGAATCAAATCAAATCAAATCAAGAGAATTTACAGCAGCGTCTCGTCATTAATCCAGCCTACCTAACTGCTTCGAGCCGCAAATCGTCTAAAGCTAGAGCCCAATTTTATTGTCCAAATGGCAGAGAGTCTGTCACCGAGCCATGCAATAATAAGTACGACCTAGTAATTACTTCTATCAAAATATCAGTCATTTTAACAAGCTGAATTTGTTTCGCTCCCTACATTTTCTTTTATGTGATCTTCTTTAATTAATACGGATTGTACAAAAAATAAAATTAAACTTGTGATTTTAAAATGTCATAGCATTTGTACATTGGTTATAAAAACATCTCATTCAATGAAAAATAAAAAGTGTACGTGTGATTGTTTCGCCCGATTTAAAAGGGATTATTCTTTATTTAATATATTACAAAAGAAATACGGTCAAGAATGAGATGATTAAAGAGAGAGAACGAGAATAATTTAGACAAATAATTTTATGATTAAGTGTTTATTAGGGGTCAAGAATCTTGTAATAAAACCTCTTTTACGTGGACTAACTAGGTTATTAAACGAATCCGATATGATGAGTTTTATGTCTATTATTCATTAGGTATATAAATTTTTGTAGTATTTCTTTTCTTCAATCAATTTTTTTGGGTCATATTAGGCAAGTAAAAGATTTATGCAAGAAGTACATGAGTAGTAATACTAGTAAAAGCTTACACCAAAAGTAGTACTCCACTTATGAGCCATTGATTAGATGTGAAAGAAGACTATTTGGTACGATTACATACGTGGAATACTTCAACTTAAGTGGAGCACCCTTTAGAAATGTAAGGGACTAAGAATTTGAAATGATGATGACATTATAATGCAACTTTAATTTGGTTTCTAATAGGCTTTTTAATTATCATGTGCTAAAATTGATTTGCTTTTGTAATTGCAGCGATTATAGAATTGAAAAGGACGTTTGAAAGTAGTATTAATTGTTACAACAAAATTTCCAAAACCTTGTCATAATATTTGAATTATATAGTGAATATTACAAATCACGTAATTACTAGTAATTTATATTGTCGTAAATGATTAATTGAAGATCATATACATATTAAACTATGACCAATGCTTTTTCTTCCTTCATCAGTCGCAAATTGCTACTCCCACCTCGATCGATGTGGGCCTAATCTGGTAGACTACTTAAATCTAGCATAACTATTTTGACATTACCAGAAACAATTAATTATGAGTACCAAAGTTGCAATGTTTTTAGTTTTGGAACCTAACTAATTATTTATGCAGAATTCCCACTTTAAAATAAAGCGCTCTTTACTACTATTTCATTTCAAGGCTCAATCTCTTATTAGTATAAATAAAGGAATTTTTGTCATCTCATCACAATCTTTGGTAGTCTAAAGTTGTAATCAGTCCATATAATGAGTGAGGATTAGTTTTGTGGAAAATATTATTCTAAATATATATACACACTTTTGCGATTCAAAAGTCAGATAATCTGAAATTGGACTAATTTAAAAGTATATTCTTTTGATTTTGCTTCTGAAAAAAGATACTCCCACCGTTTCAATTTATGTGAACATGTTTGATTGGGCACGAAATTTTAAAAAAATAAAAATTTTTGGAATTTTGTGGTCCTAAACAAGTCAAAAGGGAGTCTAGAGTCTTTGTATGGTTATAAAAACTTCTCATTAAGGGTAGAATTGGAAGTTTAAATAAAATTATTTCCAAATTTAGAAAGGAATCATTCTTTTTGGAACGGACCAAAAAGGAAATAGATTCACATAAACTGAAACGGTGGGAGTACAAATCTTTTCGTTAAACAAACAAATCATCTAGTTCGATCAACTTTCATAATTAAACAAATTTATTTTGTATAATTAGAAGGGAGTATAATAAAAGAAAAGGACCAAAAAAATAAAATAATTGCTAGCTAAAAATGTTATGACTATTGACTAGTCTCCCATTATATAAGGGAAAGAGAAAAGGAAACAGTAACATCCAATCGTCTCGACTTTTCTGCAAAAAGCAAATCAATCATTCAAACAAAGATAGAAAAAGTAAAACCAGTAATAAACCAACTGTTCTTTTATCTCTTAACACATGAAAAAGTAAATACATATATTTAAAAGGTGTAAGTGATGCATGCCTGGCAGAATTTAATAACCTTACAAACAAACCCCAATTGTTAATACAAATTGTAAATCTTCCCCCTCTAATTCCACCATTGCTAGCTGCCCTCGTATGCATTTCTTACATCTCATGTTATACTTTGCTATACTATGAGATTAGCAAAAACCACAAAAATACCCAAAACAAACAACACTTAAAAGCGGGTCGCGCTTTGTTGTAACATGCTATGGTCTCAACGTCCTCGCGAGGTAGTGATGAGTTTCATGAAGACGAAGACGATAGACGAAGAGTTAAAAAAAAAAAAAAAAAAGGAGTAAAAGGCTAAATAATTAAACTTAGGTAAACTCGGACCGCTACCCTCAATTCCCCACAATGCATAGTGTCGATCTCCCAATTCTGCACCTTCCAAATAGATAGCTAGAAACTCAAGAGATCGAAATTGCATTGTTTTTTTCTTCTTGTTTTAGTTATTTACACAACTTTTTCCTTCTTCTCTTCTTCTTCCACAGCCAACTTATTCCTTCATATCCACCTTCAGAGTCAGCAAACGTTCCACCAATCATGCTAGTAAGTTAGAAGAGTAAATAAAAAAAGAGAGAGAGGATGGAAATGGAAAAGAAAAAGATGTTGACAATCTTGGATAAACTTAAGCTAAGCCAAGAAAAAGTGAGAGTATGAAGAGGAAGAGGTACACAATGAGTCGTATATAAAGGCGAGATTATAGCCTTTGGTCGAAATTGACTGCAACTTTATTTTACTACACCTATTTACTATTTTCTCCGTCTCAAATTATCTATCGTATTTCTCTTTACACGTCCCTAGAAACATTAATTAGGAGAAGGGTTGGACTATTTTACCCTTATTTATGTCTTAAGATATAATCTCTCTTCATTGAATATTTATTCTATTTATGTGCTATCTACATCTTCAAGAACAATTATTAGTCAGGGTAAAATGGGAAAAATATAATTTATATTGTCGAACTTCTAAAATGACATATAATTTGAGACAACTATTTTAGAAAGCACGACAGATAAAGGTTTTTTTTTATGTAATACGTTTCATATTTCTAAATTTAAACTTCTTAATTTTTATTATGCATTTGGACATACAAAATTTCAATTTTTGGAAAGAGATTTATATATTTAAAAACATGTAAAGGTATTATAAATTACAATAATTAATAACTTAAAATATTTTTAAAAAAATATGGCGAAATAATAATTTGTTTGACTATTTAAGTTTGAACACTTTCACATAAATTAGGACATAGTGAATACTCCCTCCATTCCAATTTATGTGAACCTGGTTGACTGAGCACGAAGTTTAAGAAAAAATAAAGACTTTTGGAATTTGTGGTCTTAAGTAAGTCAAAAAGGAGTCCAGAGTATTTGTGTGGTTATAAAAGCTTCTCATTTAAGGTAGAATTGGAAGTTTAAGCTAAATTGTTTCCAAATTTCAAAAAGGGGCATTCTTTTTTAAACGGACCAAAAAGAAAATAAGTTCATATTAAACTGAAACTGAGGGAGTAGTATTTGAGAAATATAGTGTAGAATACTAGTAGTCATGGTCTAAGAAGGGGGGTTAAGGGCATGTTTGTGGGGAACGTAAAGAAACTCCACTAACTCGATTTCCAAGGCTCTTGGGGAATTAAATTTATTCCTATAGAGAAGAAAGAAATTGCAAATTAAAGTGGCACATTTGGTGGGGTTAGGGTTTGTCTGCAACTGTGTTTATTGAACGTGGCTCACTTTTGAAGGTGTACATGTTGGCTTTTGATACTAACCTATCACACTCAACTCAAGACAAAAGTCCTCATGACCAACTTTTGAGTTTTATTACCTTATTATTGAGGATGGTGTCAATTACTTTTCTGCATAGTAGCTCACAGCATTCTATGATGAGAATATAATATCAAGATGCGAGACCCTTCTTTCTTTTCTTTTTTATGAGGAGGAAATGATGTAAATATTTGATATAAGTTTTAATTTCATCATGAGTTAGAAGGTGTTGGGATGCAAGTTAAGCAGTTTTAAGATTTTAACTTAATGGCGTCTGAATTTTTAATTCCTTGAATAAAAATTCAAAATGCAATATTTGTAGTACTACTATTTTTTTAAAAAAATTCACACACACGCGCGCACACATACATATTTATAAAATAAGTTTTATATTGAAAAATAATTGGTTCAATTGAACCTATATTCCTAATACTAAGGGGGTTGCCTTTAAAGTCACTTTTATTATGGTAAAGAATGTGAATAAAAATGACCTTGTTCTATCTCACTCTTATTTTCAATGGTGACTCCTTTTTTTTTTTTTTTTTAAGAAGAGTATGCCAATATGATTTTAACAAGGGAATTTTGCATCTGATATTCATTAGGCTTCTCTCTTCGAGAGCCTAGGTTAACTTGACATACATGCAAAATATTGTAAGGGGGTCATTTGAAAGACAAAATAGATTTGGAAGATTACAACTTGAGTGATTTTGCATGGTAATGGAAAATATAGACTATTTGTGATCATTTAAACAGCACACAGTCCCAAGAACTTAGAGTTGTTTAATTTTGCTTTTATTTTATCTGTCGCTCGAGTTATTTATGATAATTCTAGATCGTCTCCTTCAAATTATCGTCCGAAGAAACTTAGAGTTGAGAGGATTTTATCTCATACAGTTTGAGAAAGGTGAAGGCACCATCTTACATAGATAATATTAAATATTTTACACCATTAGATAAGTTTAGCTATAAAGAGTAGGTAACTTTTAAGAAAAAATGATAAAAATATTCTCTTAAGTTTAGGGTAGGTTCAAAATGACCCCTTAATATACTTTTGAGCAATTTTGGTCCTCTAAGTTTGGTCGAAAAGGGAGCGCTTCTGATCTTCGTCAAATATTTAACAAACTCTGGCTGTTAAAATTTATTGGCGCTATAAAAGAAAAAAATAACCAGAACATCCCAGGAAAGTCTCGTCAAATATCAAAAATCGCAACACAAAAACTGTATCAGACACAAAAATAGATGAAAAGTAACAGAAAATACACCTCAAAAAGCTGCATCAGACTTTAGAAATGAGCAAAAATAGGAGAAACTATTATTATTGTACCTCCAAATATGAATCCACTTTAAATCCTTTTTTTATCACTTCTAACAACTAGAGTTAATTAAATATTTGACGAAAACCTAAAGTACTCACTTTTGGCAAACTTAAAGGACCAACTTGCTTAGGAATATATTTAAGGGATCATTTTGAACTAACCCCAATGTGAGGGATCTTTTTGTTATTTTTCTAACTTTTCATAAAGTAATAATTAAAATATAGAGTGTGTTATAAATAGAGTTTTATTTAAGGCGAATGTCTATATTTTAGAGAGATTGTAGAGATTTTACTTGGTGGCTAAGTCACTTTTTCCCTATAAATAGAGCAGTTCTATTCCATTGTAATTGATCCCAAAAGCAATAAGAATTCTCTCTCCCTTTCTTTGCATATTCTTCTTTAGTGTTTTATAACATGTTATTAGCACGAGACTCTAACTAATTGAGTAGAAGCGTTGAGATTGAGCATAATGCATGTCAATTGTTCCACTTCCATGAACTTCCTTCATGATTATATTCTGGATTTAAGGTAAGTATTTTACTTTATTTTTCTCTTTTAAATTCATGACATTTTATAATTTGATTTTAAATACAAGCAAAGATAACAAAGTTTGATTATAACTCTAATATAGTTTGTAAGAAATTATAACCACTCGAAGTGGTAAAATTTCTATATCTTGCCATGATCAAAGTCATATATAATCGTAAGCACAAAAAAGTGAAAATCCGTCCCATTGAATTTGCTTCATTCTCATTCCCTTAAGAGAATGCGATAGCAGTATGTGATAAGTCTGAAAGAAAACAAAATTATTACTATGAATGTATCAATAGATGTGGACGTGGCAATAGACGAAACTATAATCGTCATCATTGTGATAATGAGAATAATAAGGATTCTCAAAATAATCCTTCACTTTGTGAAAGTACCGTTTGTCATCGATTTGACACGATGATTATGGTCCATTCATGATGTGAATGTGACAACATGTGATTTATTAATACATATTTATTCTTGGAAGAATATGAACGTGCTAGTGGTAGTGAATATACCACACTCACCTCTAGAATGAGGTTTGAGGGAAAATAAGAAAATAATTTCATTATTATGGCATGAATGGTCATTGATCACGTACTTATTATGATTATGCCAAATATTTTGGCAATGTGATTATTAAAAGACAACGGTAATGCAAGAAACAGATCTTGCATATAATTTTTACCATAACCATAATGGTATAACTTTCTCTTTAAAAGAGATACATCATACGAATGTTGATGAATATGTGGTACTACAAAATTAATTGAGAACTCTGCAAGAGGCAATTATACTATTTTGGAAAAACACAATTGATTTCCAATAAGGTATTGTGTTGTAGTAAGTCTCAAAGAAGCTTATTCAGTTTCCAAAGTATACGCGAAAGCGGTTGATTATATTGAGACTATAAATAAAGGAAAGATTTAATTCTTCTATTACTACTTGTAGCGGGATAATATGCATGTGAAAAGCTACCCGCTTCATTCTCCAATTTGTACTACACAAATAAAAGAATACCACACTATAGTGGATGTTTATTGATATAAAAACCCATATCATAATAAACTTGGAGTTTATTGATAATTGCACACGTCATGGTATAAATCTGAAGTTTATCAATATTAATAATTTATCCAGTTGGCATAATCAGTTTAGCCATATCAATTTAAGTATGATGTGCAAAAATAATAGAGAATTCACATGAGTAAATATTAAAGAACTAGAAAGTTCTTTACGAATTCTCTTATATTGCTTGTTCTCATTAATTAATTGACCAACTAAAATTGGGATTGAGTCCCATGAATGCTGAAAATATCAAAGATGAATATGGGCCCATTCACCTGCCATGTATACCACATAAGATGCATCTATGAGATGGTTACATGTGAGATTATTATTAACCCGCAACATGGTGTTTGCGAGGTAACTTGCTCAATAATTTGATTTAGAGCATAATTTCCAAATTTTTTATTCAAGATAATTCATTTTGATAAGTTGGTTTACATCACAGTTGGTTTAGCAAAATGATTTATTGAGTGCCTCCCCTTAATAACTAAACAATTGCTTATGAGAACAAAGTTATCTATATCAGTTTGATATACGTCATATACCAAAGTATATTATTTTCTCCCCTCACAAGTGGTTCAGGGTCAGGAACCAAATAATTCCATCTTATTATTATTGATGTGCGGTGTATATTTTGATTAACACCATAATGCACAAAGGTGGATTCTCAAAGTTGAGGTACCAAGTTAGTTTTTCTAACATGAGGAGGAGACATGATAAACAGTTGAGAAAAAGTTACATGGAATGAATTATTATTTATACATCTCGATCCTCGAATAAGATAATATGAACTTGAAGTTCATAAAAGGATAATTCATTTGCAATATATTGCAAAGCATGTCAGACGTATTTGCTGACCCAAAGAAAGTAACTATATTCTCATTGCAAATGCTCATATTAAGTCCTAGAAGGACAAAGTCTATGGTACGCTTAAAGCATATAGACAAATCGGTTTCAAATAAACTTCTTGATAAAGAAAATGAGCAAATGATCAAAATGATCATAATAAAGGAGGCAAGTGATCTAGAAGATTACATGACATAATACTTCATTAAATCTCAGGAGAGGTTTAGATACCTGAAATGAATGAAGAGATCTCTATGTTATGTCTTTATGAAAAAAATATTGAAACTGATATAAAATATTTGTCGACGATATCTATGTTAGCGCTAAGTATAGATGAGGATCTTAAGTATGTCGAATATAGACACAAAAATACTGGCCAAATGAAAGAGACACAATTCGAATAGAATTTGTTTCATACGAAAGACATATAGTTTTGGACCTTCAGTTCAAACACTTGAAAGTATGAAGCAAATGATATGTGCAATCAGTTTTCGATATCTTATTTGTCTAGCATGACATGAAAACTTGATATGCATCTAATAAAGTCTATTATATGACTTATATGACAATCCTTGAAGGATTTAAATGGCTTGAAGCATATACAATTGTTGATCTTGAAGTACTACTTCCTCAATGCAATTTGTGCACAAATATATCTTGCTATAACTATATGCATGATAATATGATTGCAAGAGTTTTCACCTCTATGTGAAGATATTGAACTGACGATTCCAACAAGATCATATGAAGACAATTTATCTCTATCAAGAATGATGATTTCAAGGTGCAATATATTCATTCAAGTTAATATGGCTGATTTGTTTATCAAATATCTACCAAAGATCTTTTGAAGATGGTGCACAAGACTGGAATGCAAATGCTTAAGGATGAGAATTGATGCTCTCATCAAGGGGAGTTAATACGCGTTGTACTCTTTTTCCCTTACAAGGTTTTGTCCCACTGGGTTTTCCTTGCAAGGTTTTTAACGAGGCAACAAAAAGGCGTATTATTAGATATGTGTACTCTTTTTCCTTCTCTAGAATTTTTTTTCCACTGGGTTTTATTTTAGTTAAGGTTTTAACGAGGCACATTATCTGTTGAATAGACATTCAGGGGGAGTGTTATAAATAGAATTGTATTTATGGTGAATGTCTATATTTTAGAGAGATTCTAGGGTTCATTGCTTGGTGGCTAAGTCACCCTCTCCCTATAAATAGAGGGTTCTATTCTATTGTAATTCATCCCAAATCAATAAGAATTCTCTCTCTCTACTTTTCTGTGCAATATTCTTCTTCTTCTTTTATTATTTCATAACACTTAGAATATATTATGTCTTTTGTCTCGTCCGAATTCCTCACAACTTACTTAAAATATTCAACTTGAAGTTATAGAGGTAAAAGAATATGTTGATTTCAAACTTCTAAACATTAGGCAAAATTAATCCAAAATACTACAATTTTGAAAGGGAAAATTTCACATTAGAACAACTAGGCTCCATACTTTTCAATTTTATAGCCCATATTTTAATTTACAACCAACTAGCCCATAAATAATAGGCTAAGATTCAACATCCAACTCCAATAGGTTCTCAAAATCACTTTTTAATTTTTTAAAAAAATTCCGCAAGCTTTTAAATTAATTTTCGAATCAGTAATTGTGACTCAAATATTAATTCAATAAACCAAATTCATTTGGGTGGTGAAAATTAAATTTTTAACAAGCTTAAATATGTGGATTTAAATTCCGAATTTGATTTTGTGAGAAATTTGGAGTGGGTGTTATTTAGACTTGTTAGAAATAGTATAAGGAGGTTGTATATAAAATTTGAAGTCATTTAATGGAGATTTGGACTGGTTTTGAGCAAGAATTGCAACTGAAAATCGTGGAAGAAGTTCGTCTACAGACGCTTGTATAAAGGTGTATAAAAGTGTATAATAGTGTATAAGGTGTGTTTCTACACTCATATACAACATTATACAAGATTATACATAATTATACAAAAAACTGACTTCGTCTTCTTCCTTGCGTCTTTTCTGAAATTTAACTCAAATCTTGCTCAAATCTACTCCAAATCACTTCAAATTTAAATTTTGAACTCCTTTTGATATTTTCAATCAATTGGAACAATACCCAATCCAAACAACTAACAAATTAAAAAAAAAAACCATTTTCAAAAGCAAAGCTTTGTATGGTCTTCAATGGTGAACTTCTACTCTTCAATTTTCTTTCATTGCAAGCAGGTGACACAAGAGGAGAAGCAGAAAATACGTGGCCCTTTGAAGCATATGTAGAAGATGTGAGAAGAAGATAGAGTGAAAGCAATAGTTGTGAGAAGAAAGAATTAACTCCGTAGCTTTTAGAAACAATGGTTGTAAAAACACAGAATTTGAATTTGCAAGTGCTTTCGAAATATGTACAATGTGGGCTAGGTGGGGTAAAACTTAAAAACATGGGCCATTTTTTGTTATGGTGTGAAGTCATGTGTATTTTCTTGTAATTCTTTCTTATTTTATTTAGGGGACCGTAATATAATTAGGAGAGTTTCCCTGTATATACAATGTTCTACCTTTACTAGGGAACTCTTTTTTTTTGGGTTAAATAGAGGATGTTTATATATATAACAACCAAGAGGTTGTGAGTTCGAGTCTCCCCAAGAGCAAGGTGGGAAGTTCTTGGAGGGAAGGATGCCGGGGGTCTATTTGGAAACAGCCTCTCTACCCCAGGGTAGGGGTAAGGTCTGCGTACACGCTACCCTCCCCAGACCCCACTAAGTGGGATTATACTGGGTTGTTGTTGTTGTTGTTGTAAAGTACTGTTAGTGTCGGGGTGCGGTAAATTTCCTCATTATTGCGATGTTTTGATATATGATATCAATATTACATGCCAAAATTTTTATAACAACTTCAGTTCTTAGGATGTTTGCCCAGAACATCATTTGCAAACATCGGAGGAACTGCTAGTAAGCTGGATCTTTCCAAAAAACATGGCTTTGCTGTCTCTTTTGCTATACTGCCACCCTATTCTGCTCCCTGTATGTGTGCTTCACCACGACCTTGTCCATTCTTTGCATTTACAAATCATGGGATCATATGTTAAGTTACCTGTAGCATTTGGATCATTTCTGCCGAGTCTGTGTTGATGTCCAAAGGGATCCATCGATTTTGCTCAGCTAGTTGTAGTCCTTTTAAGAGAGCTTTCAGTTCAGCCACGGTATTGGTTGAATGTGATATATTCTCCATATACCCCATAATCCAATCTCATTATGATTTCTGAATACTTCACCTATTCCTCTTACTCTTATGTCTGGATTTCCCCTAGCTGCCCCATCGGTATTCAGCTTAACAATCTCTCAACTAAAGTAAAGTATTCAAAAGCTTGGGCTACAAGAAATATATTTGATTTCGTTTTTGATTATGGAGAGACAAAACCAGTCATGCAATTACTAGGGTGGCCCAACAAATTTTGTGGCCTAACACAAACTTCATAAGGGGCCTTAGCTTTTTATTTTATTTTAATGAAATCTATTTTTTCAACTTTTTTATATGCAAAGTTATTAATAATGTTCTTATAATAAGTCTTCCTCAATTGATAATGTTGCTAATCTATTTAATATCTCTTGAGACATTGTTAATCTTAGGTAAGATTTTATCAATTTTAATTTTAAAAAAATTCTTTCCGCTGAAGCAACAGTAATAAGAGTTATCAACATAATTCTATAAGCAATATAGGCATTTGGAAAAAAATCAAATTTTATCATTATATTGCCTTTGAATCTCTTCTTGTATTATGTGTAGACTGCTTCTTGCCTCTTCAATTTTCTTTGTTATTCCTTTATACTCATCTTCATTTAGCTTCTTAAACATTGACTTCATAGCTTTCAGTTTTCTCTATATATTTTTCATTCCTTCTTCTGACATTCTCCTGCTCCATATGGACTTTACTATGTTTTCAAAGTCTTTATGATCTACCCATACATTATAAAATCTGAATGGGGATTTTATATTTGTTCTCCCAGCCTTGATGTTTAGTAGCATTGGCGAGTTATCTGATATCATAGGAACATCATATTCAGTGCTAATGTGTCCTCAGTTTGTCATTCCCAAACACTCTGTCAATTCTGCTTAATATTCTATCATCTTCCTGCTGCTTATTAGACCAAGTGTAGTATTCACCCTTCCATGTTAACTCATTCAAGAATAGTTTCTGGATGCAGTCTGTAAAGTCCACCATTTCATTCATAGTCACTGGATTACCATACTTTCTATCTTGTACTTGCATCATAGCATTGAAATCTCCACAAATTATTCATGCCTTGCTTACTTGTTTAGCTATGTCTTCTAGATTACTCCATAGTGATTTCCTCTTTTCAATTTTATTATATCCATACACCAGTGTTAAACAAGCTTCAAATCCATCTACTCTTCCTCCTATTATACCATGAATCAACTGAGCATCAATCACTTCAATATCAATATAGTATGTTTTAGGATCCCAAGCCAGCCAGATTCTTCCATTCTCAGCACACTAGTAGTTGTTCTTCATTTCCCATGCTGGAACCATGTTGTTAACTATTCTGTTAGCTCTTCTCTCTTTCACCCTAGTCTTCACAAATCCTGCTAGTTTTATTCGCTTGTTCTTTATGTAGTTCTTTATTTCTTTTTTGCTTATATCTCTTATTTATTCCCCTTACATTCCATATCAACCAGGTCATTGCACTATTATAGGTGGCCTCATATCAGCTGAGGCTAAGCTTTTTTGAGTCTCCTTTCCACCTATACTCTCCCCCTTTCTATTCCCTTTCACCACACTATCAGCTAGAGTTGGAAATTCTCTTGTGCAGCTCAATTCTGGACTCTTCTGCATATTCAAATCTTCTCTTCTTGGAGTTTGGCTTCCCTGTGTTTGTGTAGCATCTGATCTATCTTTTGGTCTTCCTTCTAAATTCTGCATTTCATTCTGTGTTGCTACTCCTGACTCCTTTGTTATACTGTGCATCTCCTTTTCTTCATTTATTTTTTTAGGTCTCCACTCTTGCATTGTTTTCTCCTTCTGTTGAACAACAATTTGTTGATTATCTGTTCTCCTTCTCCTCCTTTGTTGTTCAGCTTTGTTTTGATCTGCAGCAATCTCCTTACATGAATGTCCAATCTTCAAGCAAGTATCACAGAATTCAGGCTTCCAGTCATAGGCAATTTCTTGTTCAAATTGTCTTCCATCTGGCTCACATACATTAACACTGGTAGGCAAAGCTCTTGTGACATTAACCTCAATTAACATCCTAGCATAGGAAATTCTCTTTTGCTTTGATGTGCATTCATCTGTGTACAGTGGTTTGCCAATTGCACTGGCAATCCTGCTTAGTGACTGCACTCCCCAACAACTCATAGGCAAATTAGGTAAAATCACCCATAAAGGAATTTCAGTCAGAAATTCTTTATTGAAATCAAAGTTAACAGTCCAAGGTTTCAGAATTAGAGGTTTGTTATTCATTGTATATGACCTAGAGTATAATATCTCATTCGTATCACTCATATTGCTAAATCTAACCACATAGTATCCTTCATCATGATAGAAAACTTCTGGTTCAGCAACTTGATTCCAGTATTGTTTCACATATCTATGCATGTAGTTGTAACCAGGAGTTTCACCAATTACATACACGATTAAAGCACTTCTCCATTTCATTATATATATAAAAATTATATATTTATACTCCCCCCGTTTCAATTTATGTGAACCTATTTCCTTTTTGGTCCGTGCCAAAAAGAATGACCTCTTTCCTTATTTGGAAATAATTTACCTTTATGCAATGATTTATAGCCACACAAAATATATGTGCCTCATTTTACACCACAAATTCATAAGTCTTCTCTCTTTTCTTAAACTCTGTGCCCAGTCAAATGGGTTCATATAAATTGAAACGGAGGGAGTATGTCGGTTTGGTTCGCATTTTTTATTTAATACCAAACCAAATCAAACCAAACTTAATTAGGTTTTTATTTGGTTTGATTTGGCTTTTTGATTTGGTATTGTTTTCCGATTCGGTTTTAACACCCCTACTCAGTCATGAGTCTCAAAAAATTAAAGTCTTTGAAAACACTGCTTAAACCTTAAAATAATATAAGTAACATTAATTGGTAAAAGAATCCTAAACCTAAAGTGATTCTTTTATGGTTTTCCTGGCCTAGACCTAAATCTAAAGTGAATCCTAAACGTAAACAAAGAAAAATAGCATACCTAAATAGAGGAAGCCGTATTGAACTAAAACGGCAGTTTTTGTTGAGTACTTCAGCTTCAAATTATTAAGTAGTAGGATTATTCACAGAAACAAGAATGAATAATAATAAGAATATGAATATGATCAAGATTGGGCCAGTGGGAGGAAAAAAGGAGGAGGGAACTGTTTGGGATGAAAAGGGAAAATCTGAAATAGCCAAGATTTTTGTTTCCACCAGCAATAATGTTGTTTCGTCACTTCAATTTGTGTTCGTTGAGAATGGCCAATTTGTTTTGTCTGACAGACATGGTCCTGAGTACAAATCTGGCTTCTTTACAAACTTCAATACAGTAAGTATATATATATATATATATCCTCTCTTTCTCTCTCTTTTTCAATGAGTTTTGCACTCACTATTTCTTTATATGTACTCAGTAATAAATTTTCTCATGATCGTCCATTTATATTATGAATTAGGTTGTGTTGGATTATCCGTCAGAATTCCTTACTTCAATAAGTGGTTCCTACTATAAAAATGGTTTGAGATCAATAACATTCGGCACTAACAAAGGTTCATATGGACCATATGGTGGCGATAAGCCATATTCAGTATCCCGTTACAAAGAGTTCAAATTTCAAATAGGAGATGATCGTTCTTTTGCTGGATTTCACGGCATTAAATTCGATTCTTGGATTGTAAGTATTGGGGTTTATGTGAAGCCCATCACATCAACTGATACGAATGACGACGAGGTCAAAAAAGGAAGAAGATTATTTAATTCAATATACTGCTGTTTGTTGAATTCCAAATAAACCAGTTACTCTATCAGTACGTTACTCTTAGCTTTTTTTATGATTTCATATATTTGATGTTCATCATCTTTTCATATTATTGAGGACATATGGTTCTTGATAGGAAGTTGTGGGGGTCGAGTATTAGGGTTGTAGGTTAGGAGGTAGTTGAGTCTTTCCTTACGTCGTGTAATTGTGAGGCTAGTCTGGTACGGTTTTTCACTTTTTTGTCGAAGTCAGTTAATGGCAATGTTGCGTCTTACTATTCTTTCTTTTTCCATAGTGTCTGGTCTATGTATTATCTATTGCTTTTGTTTTGCATATGTTTTCTTATTTTCATGATGCTATTTTTCTTATGGTTTCTATTGATGGAACTTATATTCTTTCTTTTCGTCTTCTTGAGCCGAGGGTCTTTCGGAAAACAACCTCTCTACTCCCTCGATATAGGGGTAAGGTCTGCATATACATTACCCTCTGCGGACCCCACTAATAGAATTTTACTGTGTCGTTGTTGTTGTTGATCTTTTCATATTAGATCATTTGGTACTTTTATTACGTGAGAATTATGAACTGATCTAGTTTATTATCTAACTAATTGAAAGTGCGATGAATTATTAGTAATTGCATGGCTGTTACGTTCTTGTCTCCCCATAATCAAAAACTAAATCAAACTTACTCCAATTTATTTAGTTTACATTATCTTAAACTTGGATTATAAGAAATATATTTAAACGTTATATATAGTTTCAAACTCTTTTCAGTTCATGTTAATTACTAGCACTGGTTCATATATTATTAATTGCCCTTAACGTTTTTGCACATGGAAAGACACTTAATAAGTTTTATTATAAGAGTGTTTATCTAATAAATTACGACCATATATCTCTCTTTAAATTTCTTTTTCTCTCTCTTATATGTCTCACTTAATTAAACTTCACTATTTATAGCCGCAAGGGTAATTTTGAAAAAAAAGAAACTAGTAATAAGTAATTGTTTTTTGGTTTTTCTTAAAGGTGAACTATTTCTGAACAAATTCACCTTATGTACATAGTTTTGTGTTTAATTTTTTGCTTTCATTGAGTTAAATTATGAGAGGAATTGATTCCAAAAACACTCTTATTTTAATTACTCTCTATCCTCATTTTTCTATAGATGAATAAAACTTTTATAGGAATTATGATTTGCATTGGAATTATTAGGCAATCCGAGCATTGAGCATTATGTGTGTTTATATATTGCGCATAGGAATTATTAGGCGAACCCGAGCATTGAGCATTATGTATGTTTATATATGAGAGTTGGGGAGTAAACTTCACAAGACTAAGCCTCACAAGTGAGTCTCAGATGGCTTTGCAAGTGTCCCGCTCAGGGGTGACTCTCATTTTTACCTAGTCATGCTACATTATATACCTATTTATACTCTCTAGAAAGGTTATCACTTAATTACTTTTAATATAAAGGTTTACTAATTATATACGAAATCATAGTACATTAGGATCCCTTAATATTAGGCAATTAAATAGATAATAATTGATACCATTTTAATTTGCTAGGTTTGATTGCACTCATCTCATCCCAACCTCACCTTAATAAGTTATATATTGGATGATTAGTTGTACGAAATTTGTATGATACTGTAGATATATCAAATTTGTATGAAATTAATAGGACCTTTATTTCAAATTTGTATGTTGTTATAAATGTATCAAATTTGTACAAAATTTGTATTTAAATTATATGAAAAATAATTTTTGTCATCTCAAATTTAAACACAAAATTTGTATTTAATTTTATGTTAAGTACATTCAGATTTTTTATTTAATGCGCATTAGAAATTTCACATAAATTTGACTGATTAGAGGATAGAGAGGAAAGGAGAGAGAAAGGAAAAATAGAAAAAATGGTATAAATGAATCCCTTAATTGAATGAACTAATTAAGCTTTAAGAACCTTTTAAGGGTGAATATCTACCAATTGTAAAAATACATTACTTAGTTTTAATAATTACTTAAACTTGGTAAAATAGTTTGTAATATTATATATAGAAAAAAAATCCAAAAATTAAAGTCATTGTAAACACTGCTTTAAATCTTAAAATGGCCACTCCCCAGCACGTTAGGATGTCGGATGATGAATAATAATATTGGACATCTGGGTTTCTGGCTCAATAAAATTCTAGAAAATCAACTTAATTAAGATTAATTGGTAAAAGAATCCTAAACCTAACTGTTTTCCTTTGTAGTCTATAGTTTTGGTAAAAAGGATCCTAAACTTAAAGTGAATCCCAAACCTAAGCAGAATCTAAGTAGTTCACTTGGTTGGCTGCTTGAGCTTTCACCTTGTCTGTGGCTATAAAAATAAAAATAAGTACTTAATTGGTATAAAAGATGGTAACTTTGGTTTAGTACTTCATCTTAAACAAAGGCTATTGAAAAACATAAAATAAAAATATAAAAAAGGGGCCTCCCATCCCGTTTGTTTTAGCAACTTATCCTAAGGTCTCCTCGCCAAGAGCTCCCTAGCGACGACAGAGGAAGCAACCCGTCCGATGTGGTGGGGCGGCTTTCTTCTTTCACAATAAGATCTGGACGATTATCCCTACCTTCGGTAGCTTACGAGTTTACGTCCATCCCTAGTCAACTAGAGTGCTACATTTTACAAACAAGAATATGAATAAGAATACGAATATTATCAAGGTTGGGCCAGTGGGAAGACTAAATAAGGAGGGAAGTACTGTTTGGGATGAACAAGGGAGATCCGAAATAGCCAAGATTTTTGTTTCCTATGGTCCTTATTTTATTTCTTCACTTCAATTTCTGTTCGTTGAGAATGGCAACTTGGTATTGTCTGATAGACATGGTGCTGATCACAACTTTAACTTCACTACAGTAAAGTCCCTCTTTCTCTTTCTCTTTAGTTTTACTAATTAGTTTGCTACTCATAATCTCTTTATAATTAATATCAGCTGTGAAAAAAATACTAGATGAATTCTTATCATCTATCCAAAGGTTTGGTGAATAGAGTTAACTGGTACATGTTGCTGGTTAGTAGGCAGGGGAAAAGCTACAGCCTATCAAGGGTACCACGAACCTGAATTGGTAAATTTGGGCCGAGCTTAACAACTGCAAATGGACGAGAGGTGGCCGAGGTCAAAGCCGACCACGACTCAATGGCGAGGAGTCACCTAAAGAAGGGCTAACGCCGAGGTCGTGCAAGGAATGTATGAAAGTAGCGGTTAGAATAAGTTTTAGAATAGTGAGAAGGAATATTCCTCCTATTGTACTTTTTAGGGTTTTTTTAGGAATATCCGCTATAAATAGGAAAAGATACAGAACAAAAGGGGATCTTCTCTGATAAGAACACATTGTAAAGGGTTGACTACAAAGAATATACAAAAGCTTGTTTCCATTACTCAATATACATCTTTTATTCACAAGATCCAAGGGTTTCTTGCCGACCTTCATTTTCTATTATCCCACGTTGTTGTCAGGAAGGAGAATCATCCAAGTCATCAAAACACTGGGTGATAAATTCCTTCTTATTACATTTTGTTGCATTTATCTACATACATTGCATGCTTTCATTACCACATTCATTGATAGTCATTGAACATTCGTAGTTGGCATTTAATCTTATCAGACTCGGTCCTACATCATCAATATCTCTAAACTTCTGATCTAGTAGTTATTATCTTTAACTAGAATTCACCCTCTTTTTTTCATTAATCCGTTTAAGAAAAGGTTTAACATTTTTTTTTTTGTTTTGGTAAAACAGAACCAACAATGCCCCGTATTCAGTTCCTTGATAACAAAATAAGATGAAAAAAATCCAATAGAGGTCTTATGAGATTAAAATTTAGAAACTGAATTAGAATCTTTTTCATATAAAAGATTTTGCAGATTGTACTTATTGGAGTTACCGTGTACAGTGTTCTAACGACAGTTCATTACAATCTTCTTAATAAACTCTTAAACTTGCAATACAATAAATATGAGTATCTATTTAAATGTGAGGAGTATAACTTTAGAAAAGGAGATGCTTAAAGTGTGGAATCAAACAGTGATAACAGTGATACCAAAGGGAAATCATGCTTCAAGTGTGGGGGATTATAGACCGATAGCAGGATGTAACACTATATACAAAGTGGTGTCGAAGATGTTATGTAACAGGTTAAGACTAATATTGCCTACTATCATATCAGAGAATCAAAGTGCATTCATTGCAGGAAGGACAATAGTGCAAAATGTGTTGATTTGTCAGGACTTGGTCAGGCTATACAGAAGGAAAAATACTATTCAGAGTTGCTTAATTAAGATAGATTTGAAAAAGGCTTATGACAGTGTGGAGTGGACATTTGTAGAAGAGATGTTGCATGCAATGAACTTCCCTCAGAAGTTCATCAAATGGATCATGGCTTGTATAACAACCACACAGTACGATGTAGCAATAAATGGGGGATTATATGGGAATATAACAGGGAAAAGAGGCTTACGACAGGGTGATCCTATTTCACCCTTGATCTTTGTCATGTGCATGGAATACTTAACTAGAATTATAAATAAAGTGGCTGGGATGGAGTTTGGATTTCATACAAAATGCAAAGGAATGAAGCTTAATCATCTTTGTTTTGCTGATGACCTACTGCTGTTTTGTAAAGGTAACTATCAGTCAGTAATGTTGATGCTAAGGGGTCTAATAGCTTTCTCAAATGCTTCAGGATTGACAACAAATGCAGGCAAGTCAAACATATTTAGTGCAAATATGGTAAAGCAAGAGTTGGAAGACTTGTGTGAGACTACTGGGTACAAGAAAGGAGCATTACCATTTAGGTATTTGGGGGTTCCAATTGCAGCAAAAAAGTTATTTGTTATGGATTTTGAGGTACTAATTGATAAAATGATAAGTAGAATTAAAACCTGGAGCTCGAGGAGTCTGTCATATGCTGAGAGGGTGCAGTTGGTGAACTTTGTATTGTTACATATACATTCTTACTGGTCTTCAACCTTTCTACTTCCAAAAGTGGTGCTGAAAAAAGTGACTGCAATATGTAGGAACTATATCTGGGATGGGAAAGAGCATAACAATAAAGTACCATTGGTGGCTTGGCATATAGTATGTCGACCAAAATACAAAGGAGGTTTAGGGGTAAGGGATTGTGTAGTATGGAATGAGGCTGACATTGCTAAATATGTATGGAATATTACTCAAAAGGCTGACAACTTTTGGGTCAAATGGGTGGATCATGAAAGGAGTTCAATGGAAGCAGTATAAGCCACCAATAGAATGAAGCTGGTACTGGAGAAGAATATGCAGTATAAAAGATAAAGTAAAAGATGGATATAGGGGGAATGACTGGCAAAAGGGAGGGGGGAAATACACAATACAAGAAGGATACAAATGGATGAAAGGGGAGATGGAAGACTAGCCATGGGCTAGATGGATATGGAGTAATGTAAACATCTGTAAACATAGCATGATATGCTAGTTAGCAGTTCGACAGAGACTGCTGACAAGAGAAAGACTAGAAAAGGTAGGTGTATGGCTGTATGCACAGAGACAAGATGTGAAATAGGTGGAGGAAGCAAGGAAACAATACAACATCTCTTCTTTGAATGCAAGTTTTCGAATGAATGTTTAAAGCTGCTATTGAAATGGTTAGGCAAGGGAATTCAAGAACCAGATATCGAAAATGTATGGAAGAAATTGACGAGGAATGTGAAAGGTAAAATGAGCAGAAAGTTTATGGCAGCAACAATATCGGCACTGATATACGAAATATGGATGGTTCGAAATGAGGCAGTATGGAACAATAAGGTGATGCATCCTGAGTTGATATGCAAGCAGATCAAGCAGGAATGCAAAATCAAATTGAAGATGCAGAACATAAGGAAAGAAGGCAGAAACAGTAGGAACTGGCTAGAACAATTGTATGTAACAGATTAGCTAGAGATGATATAGAACAGGAAGGAAGATAGAGTATTTTGCGACTAGAAGATTTCTTCTAGTTTGTACAGTTTTTTACAGAAAATATGTACTGGTGTTTGAGATATTAATAAAAAAAATTCTTTACACCAAAAAAACTTTTCAACTCTTTTCAGTTCATGTTAGGAGTAGCTCTGATTCGTATTATTTGCTTTTAATGTTTTCCATACCAAAATACATTAATAACTTTAATTATAAGACTTGCTTGGCTCTTATTCCTAAAGTGGAGTCTCCTAGCAATATCTCTGAACTGAGGCCTATTAGCCTCAGTAACTACTCTCAAAAAATCATATCCAAAGTTATGTCAAGAAGGCGGCTCAACCCCTTTCTACCAAAGATGATTTCAGATAATCAATAAGGCTTTGTTAAGGGAAGATCCATTACTGACAATGTCCTTTTGGCTCAAGAAATTATCCATGGAATAGCTCAGACCAACAGAGGAGGCAACATGGTTATTAAACTTGACATGGCTAAGGCTTACGACGGGATGTCTTGGAGCTTCCTTAGATCTGTTCTAAGTAAGTTTGGCTTTTCAGATGACTACATTGATATTATCAGTAGGCTAATTTCTAATATTTGGTACTCTATTATTATCAATGGGGAAAGAAAAGGTTTTTTCACCTCCTCACGAGGTTTCAAGCAGGGAGATCCTTTATCCCCCTCCATTTTTATTATTTGTGCAGAAGTACTATCTAGGCTGCTTAACAAGCTTCACCATAACAGTGACTTTATTCATTTCTCTATGAGCAAGAGAGGCCCCCAGGTGAATCATCTTGCCTATGCAGATGATATAATTATATCACCGGGGGCAAAAGCAAGTCTATTAAACTTGTCTTAAAACAAATACAACTGTATGAGGAGTCTTCTGGACAACAGGTTAATAGAGATAAAAGTTTCTTCCTAACCTCTCCTAAAACATCTCCCTCTAGAATTAACAGGATGACAGAGGTCACTGGTTTCATGGATCATAGCTTTTCTTTCGTATACCCGAGTTGTCCAATCTATATTGGGAGAACAAAGATAGAATACTTTGATGGTCTTGTATCAAAGATTGCAAAAAGGTTAAGTGGTTGGTAAGGAAAAATGTTATCTCATGGGGGAGAATGACTTTAATTAAGCATGTGCTTCAGGCTATCCCCACATATACTCTTGCAGCCATGAGTCCACCAAAAGGAACCATTAACCTCATCGAAAAATATTTTGCAAAGTTCTTTTGGGGCTCAGACAGTGAGAAGAGCAAGTATCACTGGAGCTCATGGAGCAATTTATGTAAAGGAAAAGAAGAGGGGGGCACTGGTATTAGAAGCTTGGTTGATATTAGTAGTACTCTTGCCATTAAAATGTGGTGGAATTTAAGAACAAACCAAAATATTTGGAGATCCTTCATTATCAATATCTATTGGAGGTTAGGGACAAAGCTGAGAAGAATATCCTATGGATTATCAATAAAGGGAACTCTAATTTTTGGTGGGATAACTGGACTGGTAAGGGTGTACTTGCCAAACTACACCTTTGTCCAGCTAGATCTCACAAGATTCAAGTGGCAGATTATATTAGTCAAGGAACATGGAATATGGCCAAGCTTACTCATGCTCTTCCATTAACCATAGTGAATCATATTGGCACTTTGCCAATAGGGAAGCACGACTATGAAGACTATCCAGTATGGTAAAACACTGCAGACAAAAAAATTTCCACCAAATCTGTTTATCAGAAAAGCATAACTCATGGGCAGCATAGTAATCTGATACAGAAGGTTTGGCATAACAAGATCCCTTTTAAAATATCCTTTTTGGCATTGAGAATGTCACAAAAGAATTGTACCATAATGCTATTTGGATCCTTTGAACAACTCTAAAATTGGCATTTCCTAGCTGTGACTGGGATCAGTCTTGGCCTAAAACCTGTGAATTAGTTGAAAAGCTCAGGCCTGTCCCTAAAAGCTTGGCAGTCCATTGGGATTTGCCTCCTGAAGGAAAAGTGAAAATCAACACTGATGGAAGCTATCTTCACTCTTCAGGCTTAGCGGGTATGGATGGAATTGTTAGAGATTGCGGCGGAAATTTAATTATGGCTTTTGCAGTCCCAAAAATGTGCAGCATCAACAATATGGCTGAAGCCTATGCAGCCAAATATGGTTCTGAATGGTGCATCAAATAAGGATTCGGGGAGATTATATTAGAGGTTGATTCTCTAATTATTGCCAACATGTTGATTCAAAATACAGTGGAGAACTGCAAGTTCAAACCTGTAATTCTAGAAACAAAGCAGATTTTATCTCAAGCTAATTAGGTGTTAGGTGTTTGCCATAATTTTCTTACCATATTTGATTTTCCTATCTCTTGAAGGAAAAGGGCAATATAATTACCTTAACTGGGTTTTCCTTATTGTAAAAGAAAATTATAAATCTCTAATATTTGGCTAGTCCTTTTTCTTGTAGGAAAAGGTTTGGACTTCTATAAATTGAGGATCCTTCCTTCACATTCAGTAGCATCCACAATGTAGCCATAGGGGGCTTGAGAGTGTTGTTTAGGGGGAGAACTTTACGGGACAAGTGTTAGTGTGTCACTTGTGTTTGCCTCTTCGTGAGGTTGTTCTCTCGATATTTTGTACTCTCTTTTTATTATAGTGGATTGCTCATCTCCGTTGTGGACGTAGGTCAGTTGACCGAACGACGTTAAATGTTTGTGTCTCTTTTGGTAGATTTCTCCTTTGTTGTCTGATTTATAGTCGTTGAATGTTTGTTTTGCTAGCTTCCGCATGACACCTGACTTTTATTCGGTCCTAACAAGTCAAGATGTGAAGCATGCTCCAGACTTTCCTTTCAATTTGATCTCCGCAGGAAGATTAGATGATGAAGGTTACCATAATGCTCTCTTTAACGGCCAATGGAAGCTCACCAAGGGCTCGTTAGTAGTGGCTCGAGGAGTCAAGTCTGGTCAATTATATATGACACAAGGCTCTATTCTTAATGACTCAATAAATCTGGTGGAAAGTGATAGTTTGTCAGAATTGTGGCATCGAAGATTGAGTCATATGAGTGAGAGAGGGATTACGTGTTTGGCTAAGAAAAGTTTGCTTTCTGGAGTAAAACAAGCAAAGCTGCAAAGGTGCATACATTGTTTAGCTGGCAAACAGAAAAGGGTTTCCTTTCATAGCCATCCTCCCTCAAGAAAGCCCGATTTATTAGAGCTAGTACACTCTGATTTGTGTGGTCCTTTTAAAGTAAAGTCAAAAGGTCGGTGCACACACACAGTTGTTGGGCTTAAACGGCCCAATGACACTCTTAACATGGTGTGATATTGTCCGCTTTGGGCCAAGCCCGCACGGTTTTTCCCAAAAGGCCTCACACCATTAAGAGATCCCTACACCTTATATGTAGACTCCCAATCTTTTCAGCTACCAATATGGTACTTTGTTCGCACACCAACACATTGTTATTCTAATAAATTTCATGATCATCCATATTTCACTGAAGATTTCATTGGATTATCCATCAGAGGATAAGTGGTACCAAGTATTCAAGTGGTTTAAGATCAATAATATTTGGCACCAACAAAGGTTCCCATGGACCATATGGCAGCATTAGGATCAATCAATCAGTCGCTTACAAAGAGTTCAAGTTTGAAATAGGAGATGATCGTTCTTTTGGTGGATTCCACGGAACCAAACATGATACTTTCATTGAGAGTATTGGTGTCTATGTGAACACCATCACATCCTCCATGATCACATCCACAAATTCTGGAGTTATGACAAGGTCAAAAAGGAAAAAGAATATCAATTAATATTGTATATGTCTTACTATTTCACTTTATGCTTACCTTTTTCTTTGCTTGATAGTTGATTTTCATTAATTTTTCATATTAGATCATTTAATTTGTTGCTTTTTGCTTATGGTTACTAGATAAGAATTTATTAGCAGAGAGTGATGAATTATCAGCAATTACTTTCTTTGTACATGTGCCTTTTGTTTTTTTGATTAAAAAGGTGTTGGGTGCGCTGATTTATTACACATTAAAGTAAAGAGAGTTATTATAGTGCCGGACTGATCTTATCGAAACAGTCCTTAGTAAGTCTTTGCGGAAAGTAGAGAAAGCAAATAAAGGTGGTTCACTCCAGAAGTGTTTGCCACGCTCGATGTTAGTATGTGAGTTACAGTTGCTCCCAAACATCTCTAGTGTGTGCGCCACTTGATTTCGTTCACGGTAGACATGCCTAACTTCCGACTGGTTCAGCGCGCGGAGCAAGAACCTGCAATCGTGGAGAAAATTAGCATTAACTTTATTGTGAGAATTGTCATGTAGTAGGTTTAATAATACCTGACAGTCTATAATTTCACTATAAGCGTAATACGATTTTATGTGAAAGCAAATTCCAAATCCTTTCAGTAGGCCTTTGTTTTAATTTATATGCCATATTCCTTGATGCCAACCAGTCTATTTCGTCAGGGGCGGAGCTACAATAGTTAGTGTGGGTTCTGGGTTCAAACTTTTACTCGGGCCCTATATTTGTATTTAAATTTTATTGAAAGTATATAAATATACAACGGCGAACCCAGTAACAAAAGAGCTTTGGGTTAAGTGGTAATCGTTCTGGGTTCGAGTCCGCATTTACGGCTAAACACGTGGGTTCGATTTTGCAAAAACTTTTTTTCATTTTCTGGGAAAAAACCCCCACAAACTTATTACTACTAAGACAAAAAATAAAAAGACAAAAGCTCCAAAACAGCCCCCGCTATCCTTTACTTCTTTGAGAGAGTTATTCCTCAATCAAAATCAAAAGAAAAGTGTGGGAGAGTTAAGGTTTTAAAAAGTTTTTGTCATTATTTAAAATCAAAAGTACCAACTAGTCATATCTTTTTCAAGTTCATCCCTGCTATTTTATCTTATTTTCTTCTTTTATTTATTTGTCTTTCTTTTATCTTTAGATTTTTTAAGTAAATGTTACTTGATTTTAAATCTTTTGATTCCAAAGGTTGAATTTTTTATTTCGCTTTTTATATTTGTATTTGTCTGTTTCCCCTAAAATTTTAGACCTATCTCTTAACATTTTCTCCGTTTTGCCACGCGAATATGATTTGTGTATTAATTGGAGGGTCGACCATAAATTCTGTTCTTTTTCATTTCTTATAAAAAAATTATAATATTTATATATGGCTTCAAATGTTTCATTGACAAGCACTAAGCGATTTAAATCTTCAACTATTTTATTTTTATTTATTTTATTGTGTAAAATCAAATTAAAGTGAGATGTTTAATTTGTAATGGTTGACTACAAACTAGTTTATTTTAAAATAAAAAAAATATTTTTTATAGCAATATTTGTTTAGGCCAGAAAGGATGTGAGGGAACATTGCATCATCTGATAACCTTCTATTAGCAAAAAGAAAAAAAGGAAAATAGAAAAGCTTTTCTCTGCATCTAGTATTGATTATGTAGTGAACATTCAAAACAAATATTCACGAGATATGGAAACTTGTTTATTTGTTGAAATTTGATGTTTTTTTTGTTACTGCAATGGTGGAAATAACTTTTACTTTTATAAAATTTTGTATCGGTGATAACTTTCTGAATGATTGTTTAGTTTGATATACATTGAATAAAATATTGAAACTTAAACACCTACCTAATGATGTGATCATTTTTTGTTTTCAAAACATGATGAGTCATCAATTGCAATTATAACGATAATGTTTATAGTCATATATTGTGTTAAATAGTCGTTAGTATTAAAAACACACACACACATACATACATACATACATACATACATACATACATATATATATATATATATATATATATATATATATATATATATATATATATATATA
>NW_017673132.1:138823-149826 GCF_001879085.1 Nicotiana attenuata
ATATATATAAGAGGGGTTGCTTCGATAGTAAGCAACCTCCACTTCCAACCAAGAGGTTGTGAGTTCGAGTCTCCTCAAGAGCAAGGTGGGAAGTTCTTGGAGGAAAGAATGTGTGTGTGACACTATGTTTGTTGTTTTGGGATGTTAATGCACAATAATGTGTCTCTCTCTAATAGTACTTTTGGATTGTTTTCATTAATCCATATTGCATCAACTTGGTGGATCGAGATTTTGTTATAGACTCGTTGATTTAATAGAGCACACCCAAAAGTTGGAATCTATAAATCTTGAAAATGCCGAATACTTGTCTAATTGGCGAAAAAATTACGCATAAAAATATCTTTCCACTATTTCCCTATGTTTTTGCATATTTTTCACAGATAAGAAATTATCTATTTGAAGAAACTAGGGATAGTGACATTTGAAAATTGCCTTTGCCGAGGAGAGGATAGAAGGGAAAGAGGTTGAAAAAGAAATATAAATGATTAAATTACGACAATAAAATATGTTTTTTCAAGTAATAAATAAAAAACAAGAAATAGGAAGCAATATGCTAAAAAGGTGGAAAAAAAGAATATTGTCACGACCCAATTTCATTAAAGGCCGTGATAGCGCCCAACACCATTGTCAGGCAAGCAAATGCGGAATTATTAACGAGTTCTCCTTTTTACTTTACCAAAACAAGTATAGAAATTTTAAAATTTGAAGTTAAAACAAGTGATAATTAATAACATACCAAAGTAATTGTATAGTTTCCAGAAGAATAGTATACTAATATGTGTGTCAAGACTTGGTGTCACAAGTGCGTGGGCATCTAGTAGAATATACAAAAGGATAAAAACATATCCTACTGTCTGAAACAGAATAAACAACCAAAAATAAAGAAAGACTCCATCGGCTGCTGAACGGCATAGGAAGGGAGCAACTCACCGTGGAAATCTCAGGCCGGATCACGAGTACGCACCAGCCTGGTAACCAAATGTACCTGCCTCAGATCCTGTACAATTAAGTACAAAAGTGTAGTATGAGTACATAAACAATATGTACCCAGTGAGTATCCTGTCTAATCTCGAAAAAGTAGAGATGAGAAGTCGACTTGACACTTATTAGGGTCAAATAACATGAGAAAGTGCTATACTGGGCATGGATAGCATAAATGATTAATAATTTAGAGCAAGGAGTAACAGGTCCTTCCCTAGAGGATATCATAGTTAGCCATTTACATTTCAGGACATATAACAAAGTTCAGCCCACAACATTATACCGATCAAGAAGCATACGCAAGTAGTGCCGAGGTCGTACGACTCGATCCAACATAAAAATAAAGTGTGCACTGCCGGAGGGTCGAACAACGCGAACCATAGATGCATCTATTACCCCGCTCGTGAATCATCCATGCGACGTGGTCAAATGTGATAAAACACAACAACGCAGACAAGAATATATATATATATANATATATATATATATATATATATATATATATATATATATATATATATATATATATATATATATATATATATAATCAGGAGAGCAATTTCTCACATAAATATCAACTTCTCTTAAAAAGGGCCAAGAATATGATGTTCCTCTTATTAGTTTCATTTACCACATTCAACATGATTTAAGCAATCCAAATTAATCATAAAGTTACAAGAATATCACATAAAGCATGTTTTCGGGTCCTAGACTACCAGGACTTTAGCATAATAGTGGCTACGTACGGACTCTCGTCACCTAGTGCACATGTAGCCCCCACATTTAGTGGAAAATTATCCAATTATTACACCTATGGGGACAATTCCCTCTTACAAGGTTGGATAGGAGACTCACCTCGCTCCAAAGCGCACTCCCAATATCAAGAACGTGCTCAAATCCTCAATTTGGAGCCGAACGATCCGAAATTAATGAAACGAGGTAGGAACTAGTCAATACAAGCTCACAAGTTCGTATTCTAACTATTAAAGTGTAACGACCCGACCGGTTGTTTTGAGCTCTAGCGCGTCGTTCAGCAGTCTGAGGCCATCAGCAACTTCATTTCAGGTATATTGACTTGTACGCATGGTCGGAATTGAACTTCGGTAAGTTCAGAGTGGATTTGGAAAGAGAATTTTCAATTCGAAAGCTTAAAGTTGAAGAAATGAACGAGGATTGGAATTTTGAGTAAACGACCTCGGAATCAGGATCTGAAGGTTCCAACAGGTTCGTATGATGATTTCAGACTTGGGCGTATGTCCGGATCGGGTTTTGGAAGGCCCGGGAGCGTTTTGGCGCCCCTTTTGGAAGTTAGCATTTTAGAAGAAATTTCATCAGTTTGGCTTGAAGTATATTTCGGTGTTATTGATGTCCGTTTGGGATTCCAAGACTGGGAGTAGCTCTGTATGGTGATTCTGGAGTTGAGAGCGCAATCGGAAGTGAATTCGGAGGTCCGTAGGTCATTTTAGAGCCATTTTGCTAAAGATAGAAATTGAAGGTTTTTGAGAAGTTTGACCGGAGGTGGACTTTTTGATATCGGGGTCGGAATCTGATTCCGGAAGTTGGAGTAGGTCCGTAATGTCAAATATGACTTGTGTGCAAAATTTGAAGTCAATCGGACGTGATTTGATACGTTTCGGCATCGGAAATAGAAATTGGAAATCTCAAGGTTCATTAAGCTTGGGTTGGAGGTCGATTCGTGGTTTTGGCATTGTTTGATGTGATTTGAGGCCTCGAGCAAGTCCGTAATGTATTTTGGGACTGGTTGGTATGATCGATTGGGGTCCCGGGGCCTCGGGTGGATTCCGGATGGCTAACGGATCGAAATTTTGCATTGTTGGATAGTTCAAGGGTCTGGTTGCTGGTATTTCTGCTTCTGCGGAAATGGGACCGCAGAAGCGGCCCCGCAGATGCGAGGAAGAAGCCGCAGAAGCGGTTGGACGTGAAGGCAGCCAGGACCGCAGAAGCGGCCCTAGATCTGTTGAAGCAGAACCGCAGAAGCGGTGGGCCGTCCGCAGAAGCGAAAATGGGCTGGAGCCCCGTGTCCGCAGAAGCGGCATTTTGTCCGCAAAGGCGGGACTGCGGAAGCGGAAATATTTCCGCAGAAGCGGAAATAGATGGAGGCAGAGAGGTTTTAAAAGTCGGATTTTTGGCCATTTCCTCTCATATTTTCTTGGCTTGGGCGATTCTTGGAGGGGTTTCAAGAGAGGATTTTCTCCATCAAAGTTAAGGTAAGTTATCCCCACCTATTTTGAGTTAAATACATCAATTATGTATGGATTTGAGCATGAAATTTGAGGGTTAGAGGAAGACCTAGAAAATTAGTATTCTTGGAATTTAACCACGATTTTTGGTATGGAATTAAGAGAAAATCATATATTTGAGTTCGTGAGTTCATGGGTAAACTTTGTCTTCGAGAAATTTCGGATTCCGGGCACATGGCCCCGAGGGCGTTTTTGTCAACTTTTCGTTCGGGGTTAGGAATTGTTATAAATTGGGTTCTGAAGTATAATTGAGCATATATTAATGGATTTGTGTGATCATTAGCTAGTTTTGGAGCATTTGTGCGTTGGTTCAAGTCTTCGGAAGAATGTAGAATGCCGGTTATGGATCTTCGGAGCGAGGTGAGTCTCCTTTCTAACCTTGTAAGAGGGAATTGCCCCCATAGGTGAGTTAATTGGTTATGTGCTCCTATTTGTGGGGGCTACGTACGCAGGAGGTGACGAGAGTCCGTGCATAACTACTATTATGCTATTGTCCGGGTAGTCTCGGACCCAAAAGCATGCTATACTTGGGATATTTGCAATCTTATTGACATTTGAGTTGTTAAAATCAAATTGAACTAGTAAATGAATTTCAAAAAGGACTAAACTTCATTTTCTTAAATTGTTAAAAGAGGATTTGGTTTTTGTTGGATAAATGTTCCCCGACAATTCTTAATTGACTGTTTGAGCATGTATTCTTGTGTGTACCTGCGTCGCATGGATGATTCGCGAGCAGGGTATTTGTTTACTTTATGTTGACCGCGTTGCATGGATGATTCGCGAGCGGGGAAAATAGATGCATCTATTGGTTCGGACCGTTCGACCCTCGGTAGTGCACAATTTATATTTCTGTTGGATCAGGCCGTCGCCTCGGCATGATATGCGCATGTTTATGTTGCTCGTCCGAAACATTTGATATTGCTTTCTGCCTTTTGGATCTGATATAAATTGCTAAGAATAAATGACAAGTAAATCATGAAAATCCCTTATTATTACTTGCAAACGGTGCTTACCTGTTTACCCGCTTTGGGGTGTTAAGTTTCTATAAATCCATGATTTCCTCACATTTTAGTATATTATTATTTGACCACTAGCAAGTGTTAAAGTCGACCTCTCGTCTCTACTTCTTCGAGATTAGACGGGATACTTGCTGAGTACATGTTGTTTTCGTACTCATATTACACTTGCTGTGCATTTTTGTTGCACAGGTCTGTATGTGGCTAGTGACTTAGTGGCATAGCGGCATGTTGACGCAGAGACTAGGTGAGCTGTATTCCCTCGAGGCGATTCCGTAGCTAGTATAGTCTCTCTCAGGATTTCATTTATTTTTCTGTCCAATTGTATTCCAGACAGCTGTTGTACATTATTTGGTATTTCTTAGAAATTGCTCATGTACTTGTGACACCGGGTTCTGGGATGTATTTGGGCTTAATTCAGAAATTTTAAAGTTGTTAAACATTTCATTATTTATTCGGAGGAGTGAACTAACGTATTGTTTTAATCGCATAAAAGAAGTATTTTCAGAATTATTAAAACAAGGATTTAATTAAGTATTTCAGTTGGCTTGCCTGGCAGCGGTGTCCGGCGCCACCACGACTGCGGGAAGTAACCGTTTATGCGGTTCCGCTTCTGCGGCTTCTGGCTTGGCCCGCCTTGGCCGCTTCTGCGAAGGAACGACTGCTTCTGCGCTCTCGCACCTGCGGCGACCAACCGCAAGTGCGGTTATGACAGAAGACTAGATCTTCAACTCCATCCCAAGTTTTTCAACTTCACTCAAGCCTCGCCTGATCGACGCTCGGGGCCCCTGGGCCCTGCCCGAACATACCGTCAAGTTTGAAATCATAAAACGGACTCGCTCGAACCCTCGGAAACCCGAAATAACGCTAAATCTAAGACTCACCCCCTAAAACCAATTGAATCAAACTTATGAACTTCAAGCCCTTCATTTCACTTCTAACGCGCCGAAACGTACTTATATTACTCGGATTAACATCAAATTTTGCGTGCAAGTCTTAAATAGCACTACAGAACTATTCCCGATTTTGGAACTCCATTCGGACCTCGATAACACAAAAATCCGCTCCAAACCAAATATTAAGAACTTCAAAATCTTTAAGGACATTAAATTTCTTATTTTTACAACCGGATGTCCGAATCACGACAAATCGGTCTCGTTTCTCATTAAATTTCTCAGAAAAGACTTGGATATTATATTGGACATGTGCCATGCTGCAAAACCAATATATGGGACCGATACTAACATGATCAACCATTAATTTATTTCTTTTAAATCTTTAGAATTTCAGTTTAACAATTATTAACAAAAATTTATTTCTCGGGTTAGGGACCTCGGAATTCGATTCCGGGCATACGCCCAGGGCCCATATTTTCTTAAGGACCCTCTGAGACTATCAAAGCACCATTCCGGCTCCGTTTACTTGAAATATTGACCAAAGTCAAACTTAGCATTTTTAAAAAAACCTTAGGGAATCAAGTGCACCTACCTCAACCCAAACTCTTCCAAATTCCGAACCAACCATCCCCGCAGGTCGTAAATTAGTTAAAGCAAGCGTGAGAAGTCTTATTTAGGGGAACGAGTTTCTAGAAAGCAAAACGATGAGTCGGGTCGTTACAAATATAGCGAGAAATCGAAAAAGAAAAAAAAATGTGGTGGAAGATACACCTTTTAAGCGAAATGAAGTAAGTAGTTACTTTGTAGAACTTTTTATAGTAAGGAAAATAAATCATGTCCCACACTCATAATTGAGCAAATATTCCCAACATTAAAAGCAAATTTACGATCATATTAAACTCACGCATATTTTTTAGGAATCTTTACATTCATATGCCACATATGAAACCTTATTACCCTTAATGCTTAAGGTTTGACTTAATTACACTTATTATACCAAATTATCAATTCTATACCATAATTAATTAAGAATATAATTAATTGTACGTTTTTACTCCTTAATTAAAGGAATCTGAAAATTCTTCTTTGTTTATATGAAAACAAAATTTGAAGTGCTTAATCCAGGCATTCTTGGATGCAGATTCCTCCAATATTCATTCTTCGATGCAATAAGTTTCTCGTTGAAGCCTAATCCAAAATATTACTTTTGGTTCTTCCATATATTCCAGATGATGCCATTAGTTGTGATGGAAAATCAGTAGCAACTTTTGGTGAATAAATACTGCATTTATTGGGAATGTTCGGTAATATTAACTGGAAATCTTACCTTAACATTTCCCAATTCAAACATCCATAATAACCATTCCAGTTAGAGATAAGATGAAAACAGAATCAATTAGCAACAGAGAATATGCTAGATATATACTGAAAGAACATATCTTTCAGTATATTTTCTACAAAAATTCTACAAATATACAACAAATCAGTTTAAGTATGTATAAAGCAGTATTATTTGTAAGGGTATCTACATAATTACTACATTTATACTAAATTGTAGACTGTTTTTTGCAGAAGTTTTAGTCATTTTTGATTTGTGAAAACAGAAAACAAAGTATCTACAATCAGAATACAAATAATCTACAATTTATCTACAAAATACCTACAAACTGGGTACATTGAATTTTAATATACCAATTCCCATTCAATTGTAACTTAATTGGTATTTTCGACATAATTGCGTTTTTTGCAGAAGATTTTGTAGAAGTTTTAGTCATTTTGGATTTGTGAAAACAGAAAACAAAGCATCTACAATCAGAATACAAATAATCTACAATTCATCTACAAAATATCTACAAACCGGGTACATTGAATTTTTATATCCCAATTCCCATTCAATTGTAGCATAATTGGGATTTTTGACATAATTGCGTTTTTTCAGAAGAATTTTAGAAGTTAGTTTTTTTGTGAAAACAGAAGATAAATCATCTACAATCAGAATACATATAATCTACAATTTATCTACAATTTCTGTTCTTCTTCTTCGAGTTTCATTAAAAAATTCAGTCAAAACCAAGTCTAATCTTCACCAAAACCCCTCAAAATTGAGATATAAACTCCAAACCATATTCCCGATTATTTTCAACAACACCCAATCCAAACAAATAATGATTTTTGAAAACCCAAATTTGAATTCAAAGCTTTCAAGCTTTTTAATGGCTGTCAATGGTGGAATTGCTACTCTCGTTTCATTTGCTTTGTATTACTGAAATTTGCGATTGAGAAATAGAGAGAGATGTATAGAGAATTTATGAAAACAGAGTGTATCGCAAAAATAGAGTATGGAAAATCTTGTTCTGCGTTGTGAAATATCAGAGTGAAGCCGACGATAATTATGGAATGTGCGTCATTTGCGTTGGGGAAGATCTGGAAAATATTTAATTCCCCTTTTTTGCGCGCAAAATAAGGAATCATAAAGCTACAGTGATTCCTTATTTAATGCATTGTATATATTAGGTAGAAATACGATTAACATGAAGGGTAATAAGCAAACTATGAACATATTTGGTAATATAGTTTCATATATGGTATATATACGAAAAAGCCTCTATTTTTTTTTTAAGTTAAGGGCTCTTCTTATGGTTTAACAAAAGAAATACAAATAATATATTAGAGAAAATAACAAAAATGACCCTTAACAAGATTTATCTATTAGACTTAATAGGAACCGTGAAAAAAATATTTATATAGGAAATTATTAAAGTCATATTAAATCCAAAAACTGCAACATTAAAAATTGTGCCAACTATATAGTAGATTAAAAAAAATTCTACCCCAAGAAACAGACCAAATATAACAAAATATGCATAAACTTCACCTTCAAATGTGAAATATTTTCATTTGTTTTTTCTTTTTTATGGCTCCTCACTTCCTCTCAAACTTAATGGTTAGAGAATTAAACATAAGGGACCATTCCAGAAAATTATAAACATAAGGGACCATTTTTGTCATTTTGGCTAGGGGTGGCAAATGGGCGGGTTGGGCTGAATTTGGGCGGATCAAGATAGGTTATGTCAATAAATGATTCATTGCCCAACCCAGACCAAAGTATACTTGGGCTAAAATGGGCTGAGTCAATATGGACTAAACAATGGATCATAACTCAACCCGCCCAACTTGACCCATGTGTTTAGAACCATGTCTATCTTACAAAAAAATCTTTTAACTTAAAATGTGTAAGTTTAAAAATATTTTGCGAGTGGGGAGGAGGTGGTGCAGAAAAACGAAAAAACAGAAACCAAAAATTTAAAAATACAAAAAAAAAGTTTAAATTTTTTTTAGGAGGTTTGGGCGGGGGTTAGGGGAGGGGGTAGGGTGGTGCAGAAAAACAAAAAAATAGAAAATTGAAAATAAAAAAAAGTAAAATTCTTTTGTTTGAGGGGGTTTGGGGTAGGATGTAGGGTGGTATAGGAAAAAAAAAACAGAAAATTTAAAATTCAAGAAAAAGTAAATTTTTTTTTTTGATTGAGATTCCTTTGTTTTGGGTGAGTTTTATGGGTTGTATTTGATCTGCTTAATGGGGGGCATTTGTATCTATACCCGTTTTTCGTGCCACATTTTAACTTGTGCCCGCTTTGCAAAAAAAATTACAAGTGTACCCGCTTTTCCACATAACTTCAGCACACGAGGCTGAAGTAGCAAAGGCAATTACGCAAAACTTCAGCATTTTAGTAGCGGGGCCTGAAGTTCAGCTCTAGAGCTGAAGTTTTTATTTTATAGCTGGCGAACTTCAGCTCTAGTGCTGAAGTTTTTCTTTTGTAACTGGAAAACTTCAGCGCTGGAGTTTTTGTCTTTGTAACCGGAAAACTTCAGCTTTTGTCTTTGTAACCGGAAAACTTCAGCTTTAGAGCTGAAGTTTGCCAGTTATAAATAAAAACTTCAGCTCTAGAGCTGAAGTTTCTATGTTGTACCTAGGAAACTTCAGCTCTAGAGCTGAAGTTTCTATGTTGTAACTAGAAAACTTCACCCCTAGAACTGTACAATTTTTCCCCACAAATGCTAACAGTCTCATTAATTGAGTCGCCCTTAGTCAAGAAACCTGACTTATATTAAATCTTTTGTGAACTATGACAAGATGTTCAACATCCTGACTTTTTTATAACTGCTACTAGTTAATATTAGTGTCGTTGCCTTTTAGTATCAAAAACAATGTGTCGTAGGGGACTAAGCAGTGACCTCCAGATTAAATCATTAATGAAACAATGGAAGATTTGAAATTCAATTGTACAGTTGCTTTAGCAACACCAACAACAGAAGAAGAATAGGAGAAGGGGAGGAGAAAGGGAAGCTGAAGTTTTTTAAAAAGTGGGTACGGGTGCAAACAGAAAGACAAAACGGCTACAGGTTAAAAAGGGGCGCCCCGTGCAATTTTACCGCTTAATGGCTCAGAATAACTATAAAAAATAATGGGTTAACTTGAACTCAGCCCAAATTAACTCATGAGCTAAAATGTTTGTAGCCCAACTCATTAATCTTTGGGCGGGTTGGATGAGTTTGTGCTCAAATTGACACCCCTAATTTTTGGCCAATAAGTTACTCCTACATATCTATTTTTACAATAAAAAAATCTCGTAAACTTTCTTATATTATGTGTATAATTTAAAATATATTCGAAAGTAGTAATATTAATAACTATATAAAATTATATTTTTCAAATCATTTTTTTCCAACAATGTTCTACTCAAAATATAATATCAAATGAAACCAAGGTGGTTAAACTTACCGCACTCCCCCTATCTTTTATAGAGGTTTGCCTTCCTATTTTACCACTCCGTATTATTCTAAGGAACAAGAGAACTGAATCGCTGCAGCAAAACCAATTTGTTTACGCAAATCTTTCAAATCCAACGCTAAATCTGAAAGATTTTCAAAATCTGTAATGTGCTATGCAACTGTCTTCACAAAGCTTGAAGCTTTTTCAGAAACTAAGAATGGGATTTCGTAGCCTTTAGCTTGAAATGGAAAATTAAATAGCTCTGGAAGTAAATTAAAGGAACTTGTAGTCGAATGCCGGTTCTCTACTTTCAATTTAAAGCTTTTTTTGCTCTCTTTTCACTTGAATAGATAGTTTTTTTAATTAATATTTTCTTTTTTATTGTAGCTAATTTTTTTTTTAAATAACTTTAAAACACCAACTACAAACTACTTCCAATTTGAATGGGTAGTTATTTTAGATATATATAGGGAGACTACTATATTAGAAAGGAACTACTCCTCAATTTAAATTGGCAATTTTTATTTTAAAATAATTTTAATACTTCAAATTGAAACCATACACCAATTTGAATTGGCAAATTTGTATTTCCTTATTTTCGTTTTTTAATTTAAAATAAATTTAAAACTCCAAATTGAAACTATTCCCCAACTTGAATAGGTAGGTTTTTTTTAATTAATATTTTCGTTTTTTATTGTAGCTAATTTAATTTTTTATTATTTTTCATTTTTTAATTTTAAAATAACTTTAAAACATCAACTATAAACTACTCCCCAATTTGAATGGGTAGTTATTTTTTTTTTTTATATTTTCTTTTTTTAATATAGCTAATTATAATATATTTATATTTATTAATTCAAAAAGAGTAACTAATTAATTCAAAATTTCAAAAAGTTTTTTAGTTAAAAAGATAGTTTATTTTGTCTTAACAGTGTCACTTGACTTTTTGTGATTATGACACTTGTCTTAATAATATGTTTTTACCTCAACTTCTATTATATATATATAGATAATGATGGGTCTGTGACCGTTGCTGACTGGAACCCACTATTCCCATAACTTATGTTAACCTTTAGTT
>NW_017673133.1:0-3977 GCF_001879085.1 Nicotiana attenuata
TCATTGATAGCGGCGTTGAAGTTTTCTCCTCGTCTGTCGCACGGGCGGATGTAACGGATTGACATTCAGCTTGTGGGTGGCGATGTCTCGCGGGATTCCCGGCATATCTGAATAGGAAAAGGTGAACAAATCTGCATGGTTAGTTAAGAATTCACAATACTTACTTGGGTTGGCGAGACCTTGCCCGATATAGGCTTTCTTCGTAGGATCGGTTTTGTCCAATTGGACTGGGTCGAGGTCTTCGACCGTTGCTTTACAGGCTTCCACGACGTCGGGGTCTTTGATGACGTCCGTTGTCGGGTTGACCTTAGTTCCCGACACGGCTAATTGCTATGCCTCCGCGCTCGCCCCCTTTAGCTGTTGGGTGTGGGCGCAGTCTTGGGCTATTTTGTAGCATTCTTGTGCGGTGCGTGGCTCGCCTCGAATGCTGAATACTCCCCATGGGGTAGGGAATTTGATCACTTGGTAGTGGCTTGAAGGGACCGCTCGCATGGCGTGTATCCATGGGCGTCCTATGATGACGTTGTACGTCGTTACTTGGTTCATCACGTGGAAAGTTGTTTCCAGCGTGACTCCTCCCGCTAAGACGGGCAGTGCTATTTCTCCGGACGTCCGTTCCACTGCATTGTTAAAACCGGTTAGTGTTATGCAGCGCAGTATTACCTTATCCTCGAGCCCCATTTGTATGAGGACCCTTGGGTGGATAATACAGGCGCCACTTCCGTCATCGATCATGACTCTTTTAACATCCGTATCAGCGATACGTAAAGTGATAACTAAAGCATCATAATGAGGGAAAGACAAACCGTCGGCATCAGACTTATCGAAGGTGATACAATCTTCGAAGTCCTCATACCGTTCATGGGCGATGGTCCGCTTTAGTCCGTGTGTGGTGGCGAGTTTGACGTGATTGATCGCTGACTCGTCGCCGCCTCCGACGATCATGTTTATCGTGCGCGCTGGGGAAGGTGGCTTCGGCGGCCCGTGGGGTTGTTCCTGTCCGCGTGCAAAGTTGATTTTTCCTTTGTCGCTGAGTAGCTCCCTCAGGTATCCCTGGTTCAGCATCCTGACCACCTCTTGCCGCAGGCCTATGCAGTCTTCGATTTTGTGTCCTCGTTCCTGATGGAACTCACATAGGGCGTTTGATTTCCTTGTGGCAGGGTCTGATTTCATCTTCTGCGGCCAATGCACCTTGGTGCCTAGCTTCTCCAGTGCGTACACTATCTCTGAAGGAGATACACAAAAGTTATGGGCGGTTAGTAAAGGGGGCGTACCTCTCTCGTTTCGTAGTGGGGCGACGTGTCGCTGTAGTGCGTCCGTATGCCTTGGTGGCGGATGAGAGGATCTGGTGTATGGCTGGTGTCGATCTCTGTTGGAGCGGGGGAGTTGTTCTCGTCGTCCTTCATTCCGTCGATCTCTTCTCGTTTCTGAGTGTATCGTTGTTAGCCGTTGGGTCGGCCCATTAAGATCATCCTCGTCCGCTCGTACCTCGGCGCAATAGGCGTTGTGGATTTCCTCCCATGTGGTAGGGGGATATATCATGAGGCGGCTCAGCAGCTTCCTGGTTGCCCTCGAACCATCTCTGCTTAGCCCGTTCTGGAAAGCGGCGACTGCCATACCTTCCGATACATTTGGTAGACTCATCCTTACCCTGTTAAACCTTGCCAGGAAGTCCCTGAGTCCCTCTCCTGTGTTTTGCCTGATGGCGAAGATGTCGTTGACCCTAGCCTCCGCTTTCTTCGCGCCTGCATGGGCTGTGACGAATTTATCCGCCATTTCCTCGAACGTTGTTATTGCCTTAGCCGGTAGCTGGGAGTACCATGTTAAGGCCCCTCCTGTCAACGTCTCGCCAAACTTCTTCAGCAGCACCGACGGTACCTGTTCTTTCGATAGGTCGTTGCCCTTCACAGCGGTGACGTAGTGGATCAGATGATCCTCGGGATCTGTGGTTCCGTCATATACCCTTAAGTAGGGTGGCATCTTGAAGGTTTTTGGGGTGGAGAGAGGAGCAGCTTCTTCGGTGTATGGTTGTTCAACAACCTTCCCACGTCGCGTTTTGGTAGCAACTTGGGAGCACCGGGGATCTTGTCGACCCTCTCCTGATGTTCCTTCATCTGACCGCGGAGCGCCTTGTTTTCACTTTCCATTTCTTCCATCTTCTTTAGGATGGCTGTTAGCGTGCCATCGTTGGTCTGTGTCTCGATGGGTCTGTTATTTACCAGTGTAACTTCCGGTTCACCTACTGCAGCAGTGGTACCTACCGTTGGTGCACATACGATGTTATTTTGCAGTGGCCTCTCAACCAAGCCACTTAGGGTGCTTGTTAGCCATCTTTCCAGTAGCTCTTTGACCGCTGAGGGTGTTTCCGTGGCCGTAGATGTGGAAGCTCCTTTTTCGTGCAAGATCGTCAGGCCTTCGGATGGGGAATGTGAGATCTCTGCACCTGGTGTGATGCTAGGGGTTGCATTCAGGATGCCATCGTCACTGGCCTCGTTGAGAGGGCCCAGGAGATTGGTTGTGACACCCAATATGGCTTTCGATCTTGTGTTATTTTCGGCCATTTTCTGTTTTTGAGGGGTGTAGAGAGTGGTAGTTGGTTGATCTCTAGGTGGATACTATGGTTTTGATTCTCGAATTCCCCACAGACGGCGCCAAATTGTTTGGCTCAAAAGTTAACGATATACTTTGTAAGCGATAAAAAAATCAAAAATAGAAGAGGGGTAAATTGTAATCAAATATAATAAGCCTAGAGATGCAAAGATGATAATATTGTTGTAGATCTAATATTGCAAAGTGACAATGTTTGCCAATAAGATAGTTTCATTAGAAGTAGAGATATAGAGAGAGAAAGCCAGATAAATGAGAGAGTTGTATTAGATCAGATGCCTCTTTTACAATGTGGAGGTCTCCTTTATATAATAGGAGACCTTCCTCGAAAGAATCAAAAAGTTACAAAAGTAGGTAACGTCTCCCTAGCGTAGACGCTAAGTTCGAAACGATGTCGCTTTTGTCCTCACGGCCGAGTCGTACCCGCTACGTTGGTTGGCGTACACTCATTGGGTGTACCCACTGGCGTAGAGATACTGAGGGTCAAATTTGACCCTATACAATAATCATTGGGTGCACCTTTACCAGCGAAGTTAATTAGATATTAAGTCTCAATGGTAAGCATGACTAGTGTCCTCTCTTGTATTTTAGTTAAGCATTTTTTGTTTTTCTTTCTTTTTTTATTTGGTTTATCGTTCAAAATCCCCAAATCTTACACATTGAAATCCATGATCTCCCTTTGTCATTGCAAAATTAATATAGCAGTAGATGATGTAGCATGGTTCAATAATCCCAACATTTTTGGTATGGAATATAAATATATATAATAAAAATCACTAAATTGCAAGATTTCTTTTTATTTTTTTATTTTTTTATATTAACCTATAATTTAAGCTATTAATCTATAATTTTAGCCTTAAGTTTCATGTTAAGAACCTAAAGGTTGAATATGTCAAATATAAATGTTAGATTAATTCTCTTTGTAATAATGTATTCATCTTTTTGAAATCCTGAATTCGCCTTTGTTTAACTGCCATTATTCTATTTTGGTATCCGTATTCCGAGTGCAAGCGAATTGCTAATATCTATATATTATTAAAAGGAGACGAAAAAGCCCTCTCCTTAAGCCAAGTGGCAGCCTAAAAAAATGCCACATGGCATAATAGGTTACTAATTAGTTATTTAGTTTATAATTAGTTATTGGTTACTTATTTTTGAATTTAAATACATATAAAAACGAAAATAATAAAATACAATAAAAAACTACCATATATATTAATTGGTTACTTTATTTGGATTAATAAATATAGATATCTTATAATTAAATATAATTAAAAAAACATAAATTAAATATATAAAAAATAACTACCCATTCAAATTGGATGGGAGTAGTTTCAAGTTTGAGTTTTTAAATTATTTTAAAATAAAAA
>NW_017673133.1:4978-7334 GCF_001879085.1 Nicotiana attenuata
TATATATATATATATATATATATATATATATATATATATATATATATATATATATATATATATATATATATATATATATATATTAATTGGTTACTTTATTTGGATTAATAAATATAGATATCATATAGTTAAATATGATAATAAAACAACCCATTCAAATCGGGAAGTAGTTTCAAGTTGGAGTTTTAAAATAATTTAAAAAAAAAACAAAATTAAATAAAATAATGAATTACTAATACATATTGGGGAGTAGTTTCAAATTGGAGTTTTAAAATTATTCTAAAATAAAAAAACAAAAAATCTATTTATATAAATATAATATAATATAATATAATATATATAATAGGAGAGTCAAAGAAATCTATATCTATATATATACAATAGGAGAGGCAAAGAAATGTCATAATGACAAGTGTCATAATTTCTATTAACAATATAATTATACTAAATATTGGATAATATAATAAATAAAAATATATAACGAAAAAATTATTTGATGACTATATAAGTCCCTTTAATTTAATGGAGATTTTATTTATTAATATTTGGACAATATCTATTCTATTTATATAGAATAGGATAATCAAATAATTGTGATAATTTCAAATGTAACATCGAAAAATTAACAAAGTGACAAATATTTTTTTAATATTGACCGCGCATCGCGCGGGTACGACTACTAGTTAATGCCTAATACCTATGGTTCTTTCCTTTGAAACTCTCTTGTTTCTTGATCATTATGACTACTCTCTTTCATGGTTGGTGCGTTAGTGTTATATTGCTGGTGTACGAGGACCACACCACCAAATTAAAGGCCTCTGTTCACCTTCTTATCTTCAAAATTCGTACACTTTCTAATAAATTTCCGGACTCCAGTCCGTACGGCAGAGATGATTAGAATGATTTTGAGTTTTATCTACTAATAATATAAAAGGGAAGAGGAAAAATAAAAGAAAGAGGTAGGGTGTGGAACGGTGGAAATACTTCTAATATTTAATATTACAACAACAACAACAACAATCTCAGTTTAATCTCATAAGCGGGATTTGGGGAGAGTAGTCATGTGTATGCAGACCTTACCCCTACCTTATAAAGATAGAGAAGTTGTTTCCGACATACACTTCTACTTAATATTTAATATTAGATGCTAGAAATTGGACGTTTCAAATCTATGTTGTGGTTACCCTACCTGCCTCCCCTTAGATCGACCACTGCCCCTATAGTTTTAGCTGGTGAATAAGAAAATAATGTCTTGGTAGCTACTACATAAAATTATATACTACATGACAATTTGAGAATTATCGTACAGTGAAATTTTAGTTGGAAAAAAGAAGGATTAGATTGCCGACTGACCCATCATTAAAGATTAGGAGTTTTAGCTTGCACCCCTTAATTGATTGCACCCTGACGTATATGAATTAAACTTTTATCCATAAACAATATAAGAAATATTGATTCAATCAAATTATTTACAACTTACGAGTCAATCTATGTGATAGTCATTACAGGTTAAACTATACTGATTGTGTAAAAAAATCTTTATACTTATATAACGTAATCCAGGGTGTGTGTTATAGGTATAAGCTGGAATTCGGTCTAGTTAATCCGCAGTTTGAAGAGACGTACGTAGTAGTTGCATGCAGTTTAATGGTTGTAATTGGAGAATTAGAAAGAGTACATATGGGACATTGCGGAAAAGTACGTAAAATTATTACTTCCAAGTATACAGACACATGCATGTGACTTCCTGATAACTTTATCTGTCAACTCTTCGAACATATGAGACCTAGCAGCATAATGCATAGTACGTACGAGTGTAGTATATTTCGATGAGTCAAGTAAATGGATAACAAAAAGAGATGAAAATTTCAATTTGGAAAATAAGAAAGACCGATAAAGCAGTGTACAGTAGTAAAGTTCGTAAAAATAAGACCTGCAAGCCTGAGTCCATAAAGGAACGCATGCATGTGAGTTCCTAATAATTTTTTTTCTGTCCAGTTTCATTCGTAGAATCACAAGTCTAACAGTAGTATATGACTATATTACACGGATTCTTCATTATCTTAGATGTATCCCTATTGGATAGGTGTGACATGCGCAAAGACACATCCAAAAATTAAGAGTTAGCGAGTTCAGAGTAGGTGTAAATATGCAATATATTAAATATGTACAAATGGTCTTAAATTTACTTATATATATATATATATATATATATATATATATATATATATTATTTTTTACTAACGAATGTACAATTTTATATTTCTATTATATAGAAAAGGAAAGATGGTCAACCAAGGGCATATATGTCATTTCGAAAAAAATTATTGTATTGTTTGCATTTCTTAAATGCAAA
>NW_017673133.1:7346-36908 GCF_001879085.1 Nicotiana attenuata
TACTTATATATATATATATATATATATATATATATATATATTCAATTTTTTCTCTCTCTTCTCTCGGCGCACGTTAGAGTGCATGTGCTAACGTACGCCACTAGCCATGGGGAGGGGACGACCGAAGAGAATTGCAACCGCGATATAGGTGACTGATTACGCAGGAACAAGCACTCCAATTCTGAGGAATGAGAGCAATTTGGAAAGAGATCGAGGGAAAATTCCAATGGAACAGTGGACGCCATTGTCAACCATGGAGGAAGCTACGAAAACTCCACTGGATAAGGGCAAACATAGTGGTAAAGTAATTGCTGATGGTCCGATGATACATGCCATCCCAAATGTAAGCAAAAATGTGACAATTCGTAAGAGCACTGCGCCGATTACCGGCGAAAGGGGAGTAAAAGGGAATATAGCAGCGATAACTCAACCTCAAGTGATTTTACCTAGTGTTGAAGCTGATAAAGGGCAGAAGCAGTGGACAAATTTGTTTGTGGGATCGAATTTTACGGCAAAAGGTATGGATCTGAGCTTTATTGCATCAACTATAAAAAATGGCGAGGTGATTGTGGAGCTATGCAAGGAAGAAATTGAGAAGGAGACTCAGAAATGGAAACAAGCGCTAATTCTGTATGTTGTTGGAGGAAGTCCAACAATAGGTGCCATGGAAAGGTACATTGCTTCAGTATGGAACTTTGTAGCTAAGCCTAAGGTGTATTTTTACAATGATGGCTATTTTGTGATTCGTTTCAATTCTATTGAAGATAGGGACGAAGTACTATATTCACGATGTGACATGTTGAATAACAAGCCTATCATTGTCAAAATGTGGTCTGCTGACTTTGAGTTCAATAAAGAGGTACTCCAAACTATACCAGTATGGGTTAAATATCCTAATTTGCCTTTGAATTGCTGGGAAAATAGGTCACTAAGTAGAATAAGCAGTGGTTTGGGAATTTCTCTATATGCTGATGTTTGTACTACTCAAGTGGATAGGATTTCATATGCAAGGGTATTGGTAGAAATGGATGTTACTAAAGAGTTTCCTAGGTCCATCAACGTGACTGATCCTAATGGAAGGGAGTTTATCCGGGAAATAGCATATGATTGGGTCCCTGAGTTCCGTACTAAATGTATGCAAGTTGGTCACCAATGTAGAGTTGATGAACAACGAGGACCAAAATTGAAGGCTAAGAATGCAAAACAGAAGCAGGAATGACAACCTAAGCCTGCACCCAAAGTGCAGGAAACAGTTGTTAAGGAGCAATCGAATTGATAGAGCATAGAAATGAGGGGAAGGCTAGCTCTAGTACATTAGTTCCTAGTGCTGATGCAGGAGCTCTAACAGGAAATGAAGAGCAAAGGTGGCAGACTGTTGTAGGAAAGTCAACAGCTAGAAACAGAGAGAAGCAACCAGTTGATGTAGTTAATGTGCTTAATGGATTTAACCTTCTCACAGAATCTAGACTGCAGCTAGCCATGCCAAGACAAATGGAGGAAGGAACAAGTAGACAGCAAGGTAATACTGGGCAGGAAGGGACTATGCAACCCCTTTTCATACCTGTATGAAGCTAGTAACTTGGAACATAAGAGGTTTAAATAAAGCCCCTAGACAAAAATAGGTAAAGTGGTTCATTCGTAGTAATAAAGTACACATGATTGCATTATTAGAGCATAAAATAAAAAAGCAGAAGGTTGTACAAGTTATAAGGAAAATTACACCAGGATGGGCATGCTTAGACAACTATGAATATAGTAGTAGAGGAAGAATATGGTTGCTATGGGACTCAAGTGAAATAGAATGAATAGAGGTGTGTAGAACTGCTCAAATTATACACAATTCAGTTTATATTAGGAGGTTGGATATGAGGTTCACTTTTACAACTGTATATGGCTTGCATAGTGTGGAAGATAGAAGAAGTCTGTGGTGAGAACTGACAAGATTACACTCCATACAACAAGGCCCATGGTTGATAATGGGGGACTATAATGCTATTAGATCAGGGGAAGATAGACCAGTTGGTAATCTGGTACAAAAACTAGAGATCAGAGACTTCAATGAGTTTATTGAAAGTACTGGATTAGCAGAAATGAAGACTAGTGGAAGGAGTTTTACATGGACAATGGTCACACTTATAGTAAGATTGATAGAGTTTTGATTAATGCTGAATGGACGCTGACCATGACACATTTAGAGGTATGGGTTATGGATCCACATTGCTCTGACCATTCACCACTGAGTATAGAACTAGAGGAGAATGAAGAGTGTATTCCTAAGCCATTTAAATTCCTAATTCATCTAGCTGAACATGATGATTTTATAAAGCTTGTTAATGAAACATAGGAGGGGCCACAGGAGCAAAACAGTATGGGGAGTATTTGGCAGAAACTAAAAAGAGTAAAACAGGCTATGAAGGTGTTCAACAACAATGAGTATAATTCTGTTGGTGATCGGATCAAGGTGTGTAGACAAAGATTAACTGATTTGCAAGAACAAATGAGGGATCCTGGTCAAGATTAGGCCTTAGTAGCTGATGAGAAAGAAATGAAAATGCAGCTGGAGAAATGGTTAGGGGTGGAGGAAAGCATTATGAGGCAGAAGTCAAGAGTAAAATGGCTAAAGCTAGGTGATGCCAATACAACATATTTCCTGACAAGTATGAAAAACAGATGCAGCCAGAAAAAGATCAGAGGATTAATAAAATGTAATGGGAATACAGTGCAAACAAGGCAGGACATTGAGGAGGAGGTGACAGGGTTCTATCAACAACTATTAGGCTCATCAGCAAATGAGATGCCCGATATTAGCCCAGCTATCATGAGAGATGGTCCTATGGTGAATAGAATGCAACAACTGCAACTGATAGCAGATGTATCAAAGGAGGAGATTTATCATGCTCTAAAAGGCATCAGTGACAACAAAGCTCCTGGGTGTGATGGTTTCGATGCTTTATTTTTCAAGAAGGCTTGGCCTATAGTAGGAGACATAATTACAGATACAGTTATGGAGTTCTTCTCAAGTTCAAATATGTATCAGCCTATGAATTGTACAACAGTAACTCTTGTTCCTAAGGTGAAAAACCCTTCTAAAATTACTGAGTACATGCCAATATCATGTTGCACAATACTTTACAAGATTATATCAAAGATTCTAACTAATAGATTACAAGAAGTGATGGATGGGCTGGTGGATAAAAGTCAATCTGCTTTTATTCCTGGTAGACTGATAAATGACAACATAATACTTAGTCATGAGTTAGTTAAAGGATATGGCAGGAAAGGTGTTTCTCCTAGATGCATGATGAAAATAGATATGAAGAAGGCTTATGACTCAGTTGAATGGGGTTATCTAGAACAAGTGTTGACATATCTGCAGCTGCCAGGGAGATTTGTGCAATGGATTATGAGCTGTGTAACAACAATCTCATATTCCATTATAATTAATGGGCAGCCTACAAGGCCATTTCAAGCTAAGAAAGGATTGAGACAGGGAGATCCCCTATCTCCTTACCTATTTGTATTGGTTATGGAGTATCTGACAAGATTATTGAAGACACTCAAGAGGGACCCTAACTTCAACTACCATCCTAAATGTGGCAAAATGAACATAGTGCAATTGAGTTTTGCTGATGACTTATTACTTTTCAATCGAGGTGATGCTATATCTGTTCAGCTACTATTGCAGTGTTTTTAGCAGTTCTCAAATGCTTCAGGGTTAGTGGCAAATGCTGATAAAAGCTCCATATTTTTTGGTGGAGTGAATGATGATCAACAATAGGAGCTCTTACAAGCTCTGGGCTTTGTCAAAGGAACATTACCAGTTAGGTACTTGGGAGTACCTCTTAGCTCTAAGAGGTTGTCATTGGTGCAGTGTCATCCTCTACTTGAAAAGATGCTAGGGAGAATCCAATCATGGACATCAAAGTTCCTGTCCTATGCAGGAAGAATTCAGCTAATCAAGAGTGTGTTATTCTCTATTCAAGTATTCCGATCTCAGGTGTTTGTGCTACCAAAGAAACTGATCCAACTCATTGAAGGAGTATGTCAAACATTCCTATGGAATAGGGGTGTAGAGGTATCAAGGAAAGCTCTATTGTCATGGGACATCTTGTGTAAACTTAAAGCAGCAGGTGGCTTATATTTACTTGATATAGAGGCATGGAATAAGGCAGTTATATGTAAACTCCTATGGAACCTATGCAAGAAAAAAGATAAGATGTGGGTGCAATGGATACATGTGTATTATAAGAATTAGAATTCATTGTGGAGCATTGAACCAAAACAAGCTTCTTGGATGGTACAAAAGATTCTTAAAGCCAAACAATATTTTGAGGAAGCTGGGTATACAAAGGAGGTTGTAGAGGGGATAAGAAGCTTTTCTATTAAGACTATGTATATGAAACTTCGAGGTGACTTTGTGTGACAACCCGACCAGTCGTCTCATGAGTTACCGCTCCGTTTTCCCCATTACTTCTTCTTCATGCTTCATTATCCGTGTTTTTATGTGGTCGAGTTGATTGGTTTGAGTTCGGAGTGAATTTGGTAAGAAATGAGACACTTAGTCTCTTTTAAGAAGGCTTGAGTTGGAAAAGTCAACCGGATGTTGACTTATGAGTTAGAGGGCTCGAATGTGAATTCCGATGGTTCGGTTAGCTTCGGGAGGTGATTTAAGACTTAGGAGTGTGATCGGAAGTGGTTTTGGAGGCCCGGAGTAGAATTAGGCTTGAATTGGCGAAGTTAGTATTTTGGCGAATTTCGGTTGATAGGTGAGATTTTTATCCAAGGGTCGGAATGGGATTCCGAGAGTTGCTGTAGCTTCGTTATGTGATTTGGGATGTGTGTGCAAAATTTCAGGTCATTTGGATGTGGTTTGGTTGGGTTTTTGATCAAAAGCGTGTTTCGGAAGTTTTTAGAAAACTTAGGCTTGAATTCGATGTGAATTGATAGATTTAGTGTTGTTTGAGGGGTTTTGATGATCGGAACAAGTCTGAATGAGGTTTTAGGATGTGTTGGTGCTTTTGGTTGAGGTCCCGGGGGCCTCGGGGTAATTTCGGATGGCTATCGGGAAGTTTTGAGACTTTGAAGATTGCAGAAAATTGCAGCAGCAGTTGCAGACAATTTTGGTCTCTGCGATCGCATGAGGTCCCCCGCGATCGCATAGAAGGATTTTTGGCAGGCCAGGATAATGATCTTCGCGTTCGCATCAGTGGGGCCGCGTTCGCATAGGTCTGGGAAATCAAGCATCGCGATCGCGTGATGGCTGTTGCGATCGCATAGGTAATTTTGGAGGTCTTGAAATATTGCTCTTCGCGATGGCGAGCCTGGGGCTGCGATCGCATAGAAGGAAGTTCAGCAGCTGGGCAGAAGGTTTTTAAACATTTCCTCCGCGAGCTTAAGTCATTTTTCCACTATTGTTGAGTATTTTGGTAGCTCTTTGAGGGGAATTGAAGAAGGATTCAAGGAGAAGTGATTGGAGGTAAGTTCTATGAACCAAAAACGTGATTATATTGTGAAATTAACCTAGGAATTCATGGAAATATAGCTAAAAATGGAAGAACTGGGGCTTGGGATTTTGAGATTTTAAATTGAGATTTGAAGGGCCATTTGAGGTCGGATTTGAGAGTTTTTGATATGTATGGACTCGTGGAAGGATAAGGAACCCGTTGATGTGAAATTTTCTGAGTTTCGAGAAGTGGGCCCGGGGCTCGGGTTTTGCTAATTAATTTCGGGATTTTTGATATTTTTCGATTGTTTTCGTTTGGGTTTTGTTCCCTTAGCCTATTGTGACGTATTCGTTCTCGTTTTGGTCAGATTCGACGCGCGAGGAGGCCTATTTGAGAGGCAAGGGCATAGCGAGCTAGAGCTTTAGCCGGTTCGAGGTGAGTAATGAATGTAAATAATCTCCTGAGGGTTTGAAACCCTGGATTTGCACATCGTAGTGCTATATTGAGGTGAGACACGCGCTTGATGATGAGCGTGGTGTCGTTTTCTATTGGGGATTGTGACTTGGTCCGTCCCGAGCGATGCTTTTACCGCATATTTGATTGAAGCTTAATTGATATCATCATTATTTGGATTGATTGCCATATGTGGGCTTTGTGCCAATTATTTGAACCCTTCGTGAAGTTTTTATCACTATTTCCTCACCATTTTGATTTACACTTGAACTCAGTCGTACCGTTTCCTACTGTGTTACAACTCAGCCACTTTTACTCAGTATTTGAAACTAAAATGATATGTTAAATGATGTTTTGGGCTGAGAACTACTGTTTTACTAATGCCCGAGGGGCTTATATGATTTCTGGACTGAGTACGGCCAAGGGCCAGATGTGAGGATACTATGGGATCGGGCTGCACGCCGCAACAGTGTTATACTGATATTGATATGAGGCCGAGGGCCTAGATTGGTGCCACGAGATGGCTTGTTATTGCGCTTGGGCCGTAAGGGGCCCCTCCCGGAGGCTGTACACCCCCAGTGAGCGCCGTCGACGATAAATATATGGATCGGGCTGCACGCTGCAACGGGTACTATAGGATACCGTTCTATGTGTTGATTTTTCTCTTACTATCTATCACTTAACTGCTTACTTGTTGCAGAATTATCATATTTCGTTTTCCATGAGTTTACTACTTTCATATTACTTGTTTTAAACTGCTGCATTATAGACTACCCTGTGTTCCTCCAGGATTTCTTATTCTCAGTCATTATTTATGCTTAATACTCACTGGGCGGAGTACTCACATTACTCCCTGCACCTTGTGTGCAGATCCAGGTGCATCTGAGGCTGTTGAGGATTTTCAGTCGGGCAGCAATACCCGGGAGCATCGAGGTAGCTGCATGGCGTTCGCAGCCCTGATCCCTCCCTTCTATCCTTTGTTTTATCCATATTTCCTAGACTGATTATGTAATAGGCTGTTAAACTTGTGTTGGAGGCTCAGACTTGTGACACCGGATCGGTGGGCTACTTAGTAGTATTATCTTTGACTTTCGCATATTTAACTTACTGTTTCAGACTTTTATTATGCTATATTGGTATTTAAACTATGTTAGCTGGTAATGAATTTTATAAGAAACGGTTTGAGGTTGTTAGTTGGTCAGGCTTGCCTAGTAGTGTGTTGGGCGCCATCACGACCGGGGTTGGGGTCGTGACAAGTTTGTATCAGAGCCTAGGTTACATTGGTCTCGCAAGTCATAAGCCGGTTTAGTAAAGTCTCGCAGATCGGTACAGAGACGTCTGTATTTATCCTCGAGAGGCTGCAGAACCTTTAGGAAAAACTTCATATTCTTGAAATTCTTGTTGTGCGACTTTGTTGAACCAGGAGCTAAACTTCTATTAATCTATTCTCTCACAGATGGCGAGGACACGAGCTACCAGATGAGGTGGACGACCACAGTGCCACCCACTGAGGCCACCAGAGGCCGTGGACGCAGTCGTAGTCGTGGCAGAGGCCGAGCAGTGAGGGCAGCACCTGTTGATCCACCAGCTGTCCCAGCTCCGGATCAGACTCCAGCAGCACCAGTTCAGGCACCAGCTGTGCCCATCTTGATTCCAAGTCTACAGGAGACCTTGGCTCAGATCTTGATAGTTTGCACTGGCCTGGCTCAGGCAGTTTCAGCCACCACAACAGCAGCTACTTCGCAGTCTTGGGGAGGCAACCAGACCCCCGCTGCTCGCACACCTGAGCAGGTAGTGCAGGGACTACAGACGCCGGAGGCACCTCCAGCTCAGCCGGTTGCACCAGTACAAGAGTTCAGGGTTCCAGTTATGCCGGAGGATGAGCAGCGTCGTCTTGAGAGGCTTGGTACACTACAGCCTCCGACATTCGGTGGTGTTGAGGGCGAGGATGCCAGGGTTTTCTTGACAGGTGTCAGCGGATGCTCCGTACAGCAGGGATTCTTGAGTCTAGTGGTGTGGCATTTACCACCTTCCAGTTTACTGGGGCTGCCTTTACTTGGTGGGAGGATTTTGAGAGGCGCAGGCCTGTCGGTGCAGCACCCCTTTCTTGGCAGCAGTTCTCCACTCTCTTCTTGGAGAAGTATGTACCGCAGTCCCGCAGAGAGGAGCTGCGTAGGCAGTTTGAGTGGTTGACGCAGGGAGATATGACAGTGACCCAGTACGAGATGAGGTTTTCTGAGTTGGCTCGTCATGCCACCTGGATGATTCCGTCAGATCGCGAGAGGATCAGGAGATTTGTGGATGGCCTTAATTACCATCTCCGTATTTTGATGACTAGAGAGAGAGTATTGGGTGCTACGTTCGAGGAGGTGGTGGATATCGCTCGTGAAATTGAGACAGTTCGCCGTCTGGAGCGAGAGGAGAGGAAGGCCAAGAGGCCTCGTGGATCGGGCAGTTACAGTGGTGCTCCTTCGAGGGGCCAGTTCCAGCATGGTAGAGGTCGTTCTTCCAGGCCTGCTCAGTCGGCCCGTCTAGAGTATCGTGGGGCATCTTCAGGTCGTGGTCATCATGGGTCTCAGCATGGCCAGCCTTCACTCAGCGCCCTCCTAGCTCAGAGTTCATCTCGTGCCCCATCAGCTCAGGGTTCTTCCGCGCCGAGTGCATCTGCTAGTCACTCCGGTGCCATGGGTTCCCTTCAGTCCCCACCTCCAACACCAGGGAGTTGTTATGAGTGCGGAGAGTTTGGACATATGAGGAGGCAGTGCCCTCGACTTCGTGGTGGTCAGCTCCAGCAGAGGGGTCAGCCCTCGACTTCTGCTCCAGTTACTTCATCACCCGCCCAGCCAGCTAGGGGTGGAGATCAGGCAGCCAGGGGTTGCCCCAGAGGGGGAGGTCAATCAGGCGGTGGCCAGGCTCGTTTTTATGCTATTCCAGGTAGGACAGATGCCATTGCTTCAGATGCTGTCATTACAGGTATTGTTTTAGTCTGCCACAGAGATGCCTCTGTATTATTTTATCCCGGCTCCACCTATTCTTATTTGTCCTCATATTTTGCTCATTATTTGGGTGCGCCCCGGGAGTTTCTTGCTCTACCTGTTCATGTGTCTACCCCGGTGGGCGATACTGTTGTTGTGGACCGCGTGTACCGGTCATGTGTTGTGACTATTGGGGGTCTGGAGTTCCGAGTTGATCTGTTGCTATTAAGCATGGTGTACTTTGATGTCATTTTGGGCATGGATTGGTTATTTCCGTGTCACGCTATTCTAGACTGTCATGCTAAGACAGTCACTTTGGCTATGCCGGGTGTACCGCGGATTGAGTGGCGTGGTGTGACTGATTATGTTCTGAGTAGAGTGATCTCTTTCTTGAAGGCCCAGCGTATGGTTGGGAAGGGTTGTCTTTCGTATATAGCGTTTGGGCGAGATGTTGGAGCTGGGACTCCTAGTATCGATTCTGTTCCAGTTGTGAGGGATTTCCCGATGTGTTTCCTGCAGACCTGCTGGGCATTCCACCGGACAGGGATATTGATTTTAGTATTGACCTGGTGCCGGGCACCCAGCCCATTTCTATTCCGCCATATTGCATGGCACCAGCAGAGTTGAAAGAATTGAAGGAGCAGCTTCAGGAACTCCTAGATAAGGGGTTCATCCGGCCTAGTGTGTCACCTTGGGGTGCGCCAGTTCTGTTTGTGAAGAAGAAGGATGACACAATGTGAATGTGCATTGATTACAGGCAATTGAACAAGGTAACAATTAAGAACAAGTATCCCCTGCCTCATATAGATGATTTATTTGACCAGCTTCAAGGAGCGAGGGTGTTCTCCAAGATTGATCTCCGTTCGGGTTATCACCAGTTGAAGATCAGGGATTCAGATATTGTTAAGACTGCTTTCAGGACTAGATATGGTCACTATGAGTTTCTTGTCATGTCTTTCGGGCTGATCAATGCCCCGGCAGCATTCATGCATTTGATGAACAGTGTATTTCGGCCTTATCTGGATTTGTTCGTTATTGTTTTCATTGATGATATTCTGGTGTACTCGTGTAGTCAGGAGGAGCACGCGGAGCATTTGCGAGTTGTATTGCAGAGATTGAGGGAGGAGAAGCTTTATGCAAAGTTTTCCAAGTGAGTTTTGGCTCGGTTCAGTGGCTTTCTTGGGACACGTGGTGTCTAGTGAGGGGATTCAGGTTGATCTAAGGAAGATAAAGGCGGTGCAGAGTTGGCCCAGACCGTCCTCAGCTACGGAGATTCGTAGTTTTCTTGGTTTGGCAGGCTATTATCGCCGGTTTTCAGGGATTCTCATCCATCGCATCGCCCTTGACCAAGTTGACTCAGAAGTGTGCTCCGTTTGTATGGTCGGACGAGTGTGAGGAGAGCTTTCATAAGCTCAAGGCAGCTTTGACCACAACTCCAGTATTGGTTTTGCCATCAGCTTCAGGTTCATATACCGTATATTGCGATGCTTTGAGAGTTGGGATTGGTTGTGTATTGATGCAGGAGGGTAGAGTTATTGCTTATGCTTCTCGTCAGTTGAAGCCCCATGAGAAGAACTGCCCTGTTCATGATTTGGAGTTGGCTACCATAGTTTATGCATTGAAGATTTGGAGGCATTACTTGTATGGCGTATCTTGTGAGGTATTCACTGATCATCGCAGTCTTCAGCATTTATTCAAGCAAAAGGATCTTAATTTGAGGCAGCGGAGGTGGCTAGAGTTGCTTAAGGATTATGATATTACTATTCTGTACCATCCGGGAAAGGCCAATGTGGTAGCCGATGCTTTGAGCCTAAAGGCAGTGAGTATGGGGAGTTTGGCATACGTTCCAGTTGGGGAGAGACCCCTTGTAGTCGATGTTTAGGCCTTGGCCAATCGGTTTGTGAGACTAGATATTTCGGAGCCCAGCCGGGTGTTGGCTTGTGTGGTTTCTCGGTCTTCCTTATATGACCGCATCAGAGAGCGTCAGTATGATGATCCGCATTTGCTTGTCCTTAAGGACAGAGTTCAGCGTGATGATGCTAGAGATGTGACCATCGGTGATGATGGCGTGTTGAGGATGCAGGGCCGGATCTGCGTGCCCAATGTGGATGGGCTTAGAGAGTTGATTTTGGAGGAGGCCCATAGCTCGTGGTATTCTATTCATCCGGGTGCCGCGAAGATGTATCAGGACTTGAGGCAGCACTACTGGTGGAGAAGAATGAAGAAAGATATTGTGGGGTTTGTAGCTCGGTGTCTAAATTGTCAGCAAGTGAAATATGAGCATCAGAGACCGGGTGGTCTGCTTCAGCAGATGGTTATTCCCGAGTGGAAGTGGGAGAGGATCACTATGGACTTTGTTGTTGGACTTCCTCGGACTTCGAAGAAATTTGATGCTATTTGGGTGATTGTGGATTGGCTGACCAAGTCCGTACACTTCAATCCTGTGTGTACTACCTATTCTTCAGAACGGCTGGCAGGGATTTATATCCGGGAGATTGTTCGGTTGCATGGTGTCCCGGTTTCCATCATCTCAGATAGGGGTACTCAGTTTACTTTGCAGTTTTGGAGAGCCGTGCAGAGAGAGTTGGGTACTCAAGTGGAGTTGAGCACAGCGTTTCATCCTCAGACGGAAGGACAGTCCGAGCGTACTATTCAGATATTGGAGGACATGTTGCGTGCTTGTGTCATTGATTTTGGAGGTTCATGGGATGAGTTTTTGCAGCTTGCCGAGTTTGCCTACAACAACAACTACAAGTCGAGTATTCAGATGGCTCCGTATGAGGCCTTGTATGGGAGACGGTGTAGATCTCCAGTTGGTTGGTTCGAGCCCGGCGAGGCTAGGCTGTTGGGGACAGATTTGGTTCAGGACGCCTTAGAGAAGGTGAAGGTGATTCAGGAGAGACTTCGTACAGCACAGTCGCGTCAGAAGAGTTATGTGGACCGGAAGGTTCGAGATGTGTCCTACATGGTTGGTGAGAAGGTCTTGTTGAAGGTTTCGCCCATGAAGGGTGTTATGAGATTTGGAAAGAAAGGGAAGTTGAGTCCGCGGTTCATTGGGCCTTTTGAGGTGCTTAGGAGGATTGGGGAGGTGGCTTATATGCTTGCTTTGCCACCCAACTTGTCGAGCGTGCACCCGGTATTTCATGTTTCTATGCTCCGGAAGTATGTTGGGGACCCGTATCATGTTTTGGACTTCGTCACGGTTCAGTTGGATGGTGATTTGACCTTTGATGTGGAGCCAGTGGCTATTTTGGGTCGTCAGGTTCGAAAGTTGAGGTCGAAGGATATAGCTTCAGTGAAGGTGCAGTGGAGAGGTCGGCCCATGGAGGAGGCTACTTAGGATACCGCTTCGTTTCCCCAATTTTTGCTTCTTTATGCTTCGTTAACCCGTGTTTTTATGTGGTCGAGTTGATTGGTTTGAGTTCAGAGTGAATTTGGTAAGAAATGAGACACTTAGTCTCTTTTAAGAAGGCTTGAGTTGGAAAAGTCAACCGGATATTGACTTATGAGTTAGAGGGCTCGGATGTGAATTCCGATGGTTCGGTTAGCTTCGAGAGGTGATTTCTGACTTAGGAGTGTGATCGGAAGTGGTTTTGGAGGCCCGGAGTAGAATTAGGCTTGAATTGGCGAAGTTAGTATTTTGGCGAATTCCGGTTGATAGGTGAGATTTTGATTCGAGGGTCGGAATGGGATTCCGAGAGTTGCTGTAGCTTCTTATGTGATTTGGAATGTGTGTGCAAAATTTCAAGTCATTTGGATGTGGTTTGGTTGGGTTTTTTATCAAAAGCGTGTTTCGGAAGTTTTTAGAAAACTTAGGCTTGAATTCGATGTGAATTGATAGATTTAGTGTTGTTTGAGGGGTTTTGATGATTGGAACAAGTTTGAATGAGGTTTTAGGATGTGTTGGTGCTTTTGGTTGAGGTCACGGGGGCCTCGGGGTGATTTCGGATGGCTATTGGGAAGTTTTGAGACTTTGAAGATTGCAGAAAATTGCAGCAGGAGTTGCAGACAATTTTGGTCTCTGCGATCGCATGAGGTCCCCCGCGATCTCATAGAAGGATTTTTGGCAGGCCAGGATAATGCTCTTCGCGTTCGCATCAGTGGGGCCGCGTTCGCATAGCTCTGGGAAATCAAGCATCGCGATCGCATGATGGCTGTTGCGATTGCATAGGTCATTTTGGAGGTCTTGAAATATTGCTCTTCGCGATCGCGAGCCTAGGGCTGCGATCGCATAGAAGGAAGTTCAGCAGCTGGGCAGAAGGTTTTTAAACATTTCCTCTGCGAACTTAAGTCATTTCTCCACCATTGTTGAGTATTTTGGTAGCTCTTTGAGGGGAATTGAAGAAGGATTCAAGGAGAAGTGATTGGAGGTAAGTTCTATTAACCAAAAACGTGATTATATTGTGAAATTAAACTAGGAATTCATGGAAATCTAGCTAAAAATGGAAGAACTAGGGCTTGGGATTTTGAGATTTTAAATTGAGATTTGAAGGGCCATTTGAGGTCAGATTTGAGAGTTTTTGATATGTATGGACTCGTGGAAGGATAAGGAACCCGTTGATGTAAAAATTTCTGAGTTTCGAGAAGTGGGCCCGGGGCTCGGGTTTTGCTAATTTCGGGATTTTTGATATTTTTCGATCGTTTTCGTTTGGGTTTTGTTCCCTTAGCATATTGTGACGTATTCGTTCTAGTTTTGGTCAGATTCGACGCGCGAGGAGGCCGATTTGAGGGGCAAGGGCATAGCGAGCTAGAGCTTTAGCCGGTTCGAGGTGAGTAATGCATGTAAATGATGTCCTGAGGGTTTGAAACCCCGGATTTGCACATCGTAGTGCTATATTGAGGTGAGACACACGCTTGATGATGAGCGTGGGGTCGTTTTCTATTGGGGATTGTGACTTGGTCCATCCCGAGCGATGCTTTTGTGGGCTTTGTGCCAATTATTTGAACCCTTCGGGGAGTTTTTATCACTATTTCCTCACCATTTTGATTTACTACTTGAACTCAGTCGTACCGTTTTCTACTGTGTTACAACTTAGCCACTTTTACTCAGTTTTTGAAACTAAAATGATACGTTAAATGATGTTTTGGGCTGAGAACTACTGTTTTACTAATGCCCGAGGGGCTTATATGATTTCTGGACTGAGTACGGACAAGGGATAGATGTGAGGATACTATGGGATCGGGCTGCGCGCCGCAGCAGTGTTATACTGATACTGATATGAGTCCGAGGGCCTAGATTGGTGCCACGAGATGGCTTGTTATTGCGGTTGGGCCATAAGGGGCCCCTCCCGGAGTTTGTACACCCCCAGTGAGCGCCGTCGACGATAAATATATGGATCGGGCTTCACGCCGCAGCGGGTACTATAGGGTACCGTTCTATGTGTTGATTTTTCTCTTACTATCTATCGCTTAACTGCTTACTTGTTGCAGAATTATCATATTTCGTTTTCCATGGGTTTTTTGCTTTCATATTACTTGTTTTAAACTGTCGCATTATAGACTACCCTGTGTTCCTCCAGGATTTCTTATTCTCAGTCATTATTTATGCTTATTGCTCACTCGGTCGGAGTACTCACATTACTCCCTGCACCTTGTGTGTAGATCCAGGTGCATCTGAGGTTGTTGAGGATTTTCAGTCGGGCAGCACATACCCGGGAACATCGAGGTAGCTGCATGGCGTCCGCAGCCCTGATCTCTCCCTTCTATCCTTTGTTTTATCCATATTCCCTAGACTGATTTAATAGGCTGTTAAACTTGTGTTAGAGGCTCAGACTTGTGACACCGGATCGGTGGGCTACGTAGTAGTATTATCTTTGACTTCCGCATATTTAACTTACTGTTTCAGACGTTTATTATGCTAAATTGGTATTTAAACTATGTTAGCTGGTAATGAATTTTATAAGAAACGGTTTGAGGTTGGTAGTTGTTCAGGCTTGCCTAGTAGTGTGTTGGGCGCCATCACGACCGGGGTTGGGGTCGTGACACTTTGCTAGAGTACCATGGAGGAAACTGGTGTTCAACAATGCTGGACTGGCAAAATGGAACTTTACAGTATTCCTAGCTGCACATTGAAGACTGCTGACTAAAGACAGATTGAGGGGTTGGGGTTATATGGAAGATGTAACATGTTCTTTATGTAACACTGAGGAGGAAACCATTGATCACATGTTCTTTTAAATGTCCTTATTTCTCAAGAGTATGGATAGCAATGCTGCAATGGCAAGGAATTCAGAGGCAAACAATGACGTGGGCAAATGAAATTGAATGGGCAGGAAAATACTATAAGGGGAGGAGCACAACAGCTGAGTTGTATAAACTCATCCTAGCAGGAACTCTGTACTACATATGGCAAGAGAGAAATGGCAGAATTTTCAAAGGAGAATAATGATCAGATGTAATACTAAGCAAAGCAATAATGCAAGACGTGCATGGGCGAGGAACTAGTAAACATCGGCTACAAAGAAGATTAATGGAGCTTAACTACTATCCTAATGTGCAATGAAATGTTCTTGTAGTTAGTAGTGAGAACTGAGGCCAGGGAAATGAAAGCTAAAATCCGGGGCTTATGTCCAGATTAAGCTCGACTGCAGGTTGTAAATATTTTTTGAGAAATGAAAGTTCTTTAATTACCAAAAAAAAAATATATAGTCCAAATGAACGCACTTACAAGCAGTGGTGGAAGCAGAATTTTCACCAAGGAGATTCAAAAAATAAAAAAAAGTAAACATGCGAAGAAGCTACGAGGATTCAACATCTAATATATATACAAGAAAAAAAAATTGACCTTATATACATAGTGTAATTTTCGGCGAAGGGGGTTCGGTTGAACTCCTTCCACTCACCTAGCTCCGCCCCTGCTTACAAGTTACTAGATCTGCCATGTACCTAGCAAACTCGAGTCTATGTAATAGAGCTGTAGTCTGGAAGCTGTAAAACAAATGCTACTACTATTGAAGATTTTAGGACAGCAAACAGAGGAAATTTATAAAAAATGTGGCATGATTTATAAATTATATGTGGTATTACAAGGTCAGCGAGTCGATGTCGATCAAGTTAAGAATGTCTGCTACTGCTTCTTGGTAGCCATTCGTTGGAGGTCCCCTTTGGACAATTAGAGGTTAGGTTCTTATCTAGAGCTATAGCATCTTTATATGAGAATTCAGCGATTTGCAAGTCACCTTAAGACCAAAAGATATTGCAGCAATGAAATGGACGTAACAGAAAATAGAGGGATCACCATGTCTGAATTCTTAATCTCATTTAGTTATATATTTCTCGTGGAAAAGGAAGCATTAGAAAATTATACTACTTTTGGTGCTGCGACCATCTTTGTCGCTTGTTATCTGTAGCATCATGCTCATGTAATTTAGGGGTTGTCTTGTTTTGACATTACTATTATCTATCTTGCACGCAAATTTGGACATCCAATTTAAAGATTAATACATGATCATAAGATCAAGGCTGGACGCACTCAGGGGCGGAGGTAAAAGCCTAGATATGGGCTCATTTGAATTCAGTTCCTTTTGCTCAAACTGTTGGGCTAAACTAGTACAAATACAGTAAAAATGGCGTGGGGTAGCCACTATTAAGGTGGTATTTATTTTTTATCCAGCAATTCTAATGTTGAGCAAAAATAGCCACTACTCTATTAAAATTAATATGAAAAGATATTTTTACCCTTTCTTCCATTGCTTTTCTTCTCAAACCCTCGCTTCTCACTCTGCATCGGATACATTGGCTCTGGTTTCTTGATTAAGAACTAAACTAGCTGGGCGTGCCTCTTGCAGAGGAAGTTAGTTCATTTAATCTATAATTTTTAGCTGAAAAATACAAGAAACGGAAAAGGAAAACACAAACAAGTGTTTCTCTTTTCTCTGTTTGAGATATTCACAAACAAAAATTAGTGCAAATGGGGTATTTGTTGAAAGGGGTTTTGAAGACACTTTGTGGAATGAATTAATGGTCTTACGCTGTTTTTTGGAAGTGGAAGATCAGTTGCCAGAATGCCAATTGAGTTTTCATATTTCAATGAATCAAATTCTCTTCTTTTTTTATGTGGGTCTTGAACTTAGAGTTGGAAATTCTAAAATTAAGGACATTTGGTCCTTAACTTAGAGTTACAAGCATAGAAATTAAGGACAGACATTCTTAATTTCGAGTTACAAGTTCAAAAGTTAAGGAAACTTGGTCCTGAACTTAGACTAACAAGCTCAAAAGTTAAGGACTATAGGTCCTGAACTTACAGTTACAAGTTCAAAAGTTAAGGACAATAGGTCCTGAAGTTTGAGTTCCAAGTTCAAAAGTTAAGGATAATAGGTCCTTAACTTTGAATTCCAAGTTCAAAAGTTAAGGACACTTGGTCCTTAACTTTGAGTTACAAGTTAAAAAGTTAAGGACACTTGGTCCTGAACTTCAAGTTTCAAGTTCAAAAGTTAAGGACACTTGGTCCTTAACTTTGAGTTCCAAGTTCAAAAGTTAAGGACACTTGGTCCTGAACTTTGAGTTACAAGTTCCAAAAGTTAAGGAAGTTGGTCCTTAACTTTGAGTTCCAAGTTCAAAAGTTAAGGACACTTGGTCCTGAACTTTGACTTACAAGTTCCAAAAGTTAAGGACACTTAGTCCTTAAATTTGAATTCCAAGTTCAAAAGTTAAGGACACTTGGTCCTGAACTTAGACTAACAAGTTAAAAAGTTAAGGACAGGCAGTCCTTAACTTACAGTTACAAGATCAAAAGTTAAGGACAATAGGTCCTTAACTTTGACTTACAAGTTCAAAAGTTAAGGACGCTTGGTCCTGAAGTTTGAATTCCAAGTTCAAAAATTAAGGACATGTAGTCCTGAAGTCCTAAACTTAGAGTTATAAGTTCAAAAGTTAAGGACATGTAGTCCTGAAGTCCTGAACTTAGAGTTCCAAGTTCAAAAGTTAAGGACATGTAGTCCTTGAAGTCCTGAACTTAGAGTTCCAAGTTCAAAAGTTAAGGACATGTAGTCCTGAAGTCCTGAACTTAGAGTTCTAAGTTCAAAAGTTAAGTCCTGAAGTTAAGTTCAAAAGTTAAGGACATGAGCAGAAGGGTATTTTCGTCCGGGCAGTTAAAGTTTATTAAAGCAGTGGCTAAAGACTAAAGATATTGTAAACAGTGGCTTAAAAGTAAATACATATGTTATTAGTGGCTAACCGTGCACTTCCCCTACAAATACACTCTTAACACGGTGTGATATTGTTCATTTTGGGCCATGCCCGCACGGTTTTCTCCAAAAAGCCTACACTATTAATAGATCCCTACACTTTATATGTAGGCTCCCAGACTTTTTATTCGCACACCCAACAATCTCTCCCTCGAACTAAGTTCCACGTGGCCCCCTACCACAATTCACGGGTCTCCCCCTCGAACTAAGTTCCATTGCCACGATTCATGGGTCAATTTTCGAGATTCACTGTGTGCCACCTGTATTATTAGAGTATTATGACAATTGAAGCCCGCAACTAGCTTCTTCTTGTGTGCGCACTGCCCCGCACCGTCACTTTGCCATTTCCATACTCGTCCCGTTGAATCTGAGCTCTGATACCAGTTGTTGGGCTAAACTAGCCCAAATACACTCATAGCATAGTGTGATATTGTCTTCTTTGGGCCAAGCTCGTACGGTTTTCCCCAAAAGGCCTCACACCATTAAGAGTTCCCTACACCTTATATATAGGCTCCCAATCTTTTCAGCTATTAATGTGGGACTTTGTTCGCACACCCAGCACAAACAACATACTTTTGTTAAGAAATTCATTGAATATGCATATATTAAATTTAGAATCCAGTTCTTAGTACTTGAAATCATTGTTCTAAAATTTAGAACTCAAAAAATTAAAATTCTGACCCCACCCCCACCAGTTTTTGGCTATTGTGTCATTTCATGAAGTCTTAGGAGACATTTGATAAAATTGGAAGGACAGAAAGAAAATTTGCATAGCCCCTGTGTAATGGATGATACACAAATTGAGAAAGATTCCTTTCGTGAAGATGTTTGATGAAATTATACTTTTGGGTTGAAAAACCATCAGTACTTTCCTTTTCCCTTTATTTTCCTATTACCAATTAAAAATAATGTAACCCTCCATCAATAGCACAATAGCTAGCTAGCCACTTAAATTTCATCTTTATAATGCTGTTACTTTCTGACTTTTCTTTCCTTATCTTTTTTGGAAGATTTGGATAATTGCATTTTAATCCATTAATTCTTCATATCAAAATGCAACGGAGTTGATTTGAAGTGTTGGACTAATAGTACTACTATTATAATGTTGCTTTTACTTGGTCTAAGCCACCCTAAATAATGGTAATTTAAGCTTCATTGGTATGTTGACATTGGCATGTTTATCTTAATTATTAATAATCAAAAGGAGAGTAAAATTAAAGTCATGATCATATATCAATCAAGATACTTTATTTTTAAGAAATAAAAATTTGGAAAGGAAATTTCAAATCATTTATTCTGTCTAGTCAAGTCAAAAGAATAATAGGCAAGTGAGGAATAATGGCACTTTGAGACTCTGCTCCAATTTCTATTTTATCACAAGACAAACAATAACCCCTTGATAAATGGTCGAAAAGACATAATTGCATAATAGAAACCCAACGAAATTGTTAGGAAGGTTCTTGATCAGTTGAAATAGGACAACATCATTTTCAAAGAATAGATGGAAACTTCTTAATATTGTTGTTATTTACTCTTGTCCTTAATTTTTATTTGTCATTTTAGTAAAAAATATATTTGGTCTAAAATATTCATTGCTTTTAAAAATTTAAGAAGGAAATATCTTTTTTCAATTTATACTGAAAGAATATTTATAGCCATTGAATATTTAACTTAAGGAAGAGATAAATATAATTTAGTCAAATACTCCTTAAAATTATGCTTTTAACTAATTTTTTTAATGGACATGTCAAAATCTTAAGCAACAGACAAAAAAAGGCGGAAAATAATATTACTTATTTATTTTTGTTGGTAAAATGAAAAATCAAATATTGATTTATGGCCTTCCTTTGACAAAAAATCTGCACATTGATTTATCTCCCCTCAAATATGTTTAATACAAGCCTTTCTTGCTTCAAGAAAATATTTGTAGTCTTCAGTAATAGCTTTAAAAGGGTAATGCGGATGTCCTCTTTTTTGATAAGCTTGACAACAAGTAGACAACTGTTTCTACTTTCAATTCTTCAAATTCCAATTATTTTGCTAATTTTATCCTTTTTTTAATACTTAAATTTTCTAAATGCCAATACTAATATTTAATTTTCCAAAAATAAAACAAATATATATATAGAGAGAGAATTAGAGAAATATATATGATGTAGAAAACTGAGTTAAAGGGACCTAGATGTCCCAATGAAAGGCTACAATAGGCATTAAACACAATGACATTGGCACCCAACATCAACATTGTTCAACATTGTCCTTGAGCCTTACACTCTCCCCAAAAACACCTGCCCCTCTCTTCTCTTACCCTACAACTCCACATGGCTTTGTTTCTCTCCCTTCTTCCATTTCTCTCAACTCTTAGCTTCCTTTTTTTTTTGTACTAATTTTTTTGGTTGTTTGAAATCTACGTCCCCCCCTCCCCCCAACCCCACAACAATCGGTGAGGTATACATATCTATAAAATTTACTTATCTACCCTCGATAACAACAACATCAACTCAGTGGAATTCCATAAGTGAAGTATGGGGAAGATAGTGTGTACGCATGCATTGCCCTTACACTTGGCTCAAGAAAGATTTATCTACCCTCGGTATTTACAAAAAAGAAAAAATAAAAAAAAAAGAGGGCAGTACCCTAAGGAGATATGATATAGGTAGCCTTGTCCTAATGCATTATCAGGAGCTGATTCCACAACTCGATGATTACTCCAAAGCTAATAATTTAATCATAGAAGTCACAAATTAAAATGATAATGCACATCACGTAAACATGGTTACGTAATAAAAGTTAACTTACAAGACATAGCTAAATAACAAGGGCCAAGAGTTATAATAACTAAAAGCTTGTCTATTTATATCCCCCCTCAAACTCACTTTCTTTCCACCACACTCATTTTCCCAAAAGTCCTAAAGACATTCTTTTTTTTTGCTCTTCTGAGTTTCTCCTCACGAAAGAACTTGATCTTCTCTTAAAAAAACCAAGCTAAAACTTCCTCTAGTAAAAAAATGGCCATAAGAAAATCATCAAACAAGTTGTCACAAACAGCAGTGATTAAGCAAATCTTGAAAAGGTGTTCAAGTTTGGGAAAAAAACATGGATATCAAGATGAAGAAGGACTTCCTCTTGACGTACCCAAAGGTCATTTTGTTGTGTACGTTGGCGAAAATAGAACAAGATACATTGTTCCAATTTCAATATTAACTAGACCTGAATTTCAGTACCTCCTACATCGCGCTGAAGAAGAATTTGGCTTTGATCATGACATGGGCCTTACAATTCCTTGTGATGAACATGTTTTTGAATCTCTAACGTCAATGTTAAGGTAAAATTAAAGACAGGGAATCGAGAAGATCGAGGAACTGGCAGCTAGGATGTTGGAAGGGAAATTTTATACAGAAGTTCAAGAATCTGTTTTATTGCTTCTGTCCTTCATTTTTATTTTCTACGTCACATTTTTTTTTTGGGACTTTTGGGATCTTGTTTATTGTTAACTAATTAACTGGAAATCCAATGTTGAGGATTTCTGTTTGTAAATCTCAAAAGTTTGTAATTTTCCTCGCAGTGGTGTTTAACAACATTTGTACCCTGTGAGAGAGTAATTAAATTACTTAATTATATATAAATATATTTGGGTTTTGATATAATACTTCTTTTTCATTATTTGTCCAATTTATCTTTTCTTGAGGATGTCCTTTACTTTGTGTAGATTTTCAGGTTGCTTTTCTTTTTCTGGTTTTCTCACCTTTCTTTTGCATCATTGTCTAGGGACACTATACGAGAATGAGCTAAGGTAAATTAGAAGAGAAAATATGTGCATGTAAGCATTTAATTTTATTAAGATGATGTGTTAAATACGGCGGATTACCACAAGCATTCTACTAAAGTACTAATATATACTCCACCTACTCATTTTTACTTGTCCAGTATTCTAAAAATAGATTTTCACTTCTACTTAAGAAAAGACAATTTCTTTTTTCCTGTTATACCCACAATATTAAATACTCATTTCAAATCATTTTCTCAAATTCATTAAAAATATGAATAAAATAATATGAGTATCATGATAAATTATACACTTCATTAATTATTTGTTAAGGGATGTGCAAAATCGATAGTGGACAATTGTAAAAGTGTACCAAGGGAGTATTTGCTTATAATGGTATGAAAAATATTTAATGAAGTAGATTTTCCATTGGGAGGTAATTGCATGTGCCCAAGAGAACTTGATGTTCACTTGAAAGACACAACAATATGTTTGAAAGTACAATGATTGACTAGTCCTTTAGCCCTCACAGCGTATAGTTGACGTTTTTTTCAAAAACAGATGAAATTGTTTTTTCCAACATTTTTTTTTCAGTTAGACATATTGCCGACTAGTACAATAATTAATTGTTGGCATATTCAGAATAGTGGTTTTCACTAACGAATTCAAAAAATAAATATGCGAAGAAGTTAAAGGAATTCAACATATAATACATATATATATGAAAAAAAAATCTTATACACTGTAATTTTCGGAGAAGGGATTCGGCTGAACTCCCTTCCGCACACTAGCTCCCCCACTGATTTAGAATGTCAAGAGTGACTGCGTGTAGTTTTTCAGCCCGATCAATTTATGTGATGGAACAGTGTACCTTTCGCAAAAATAGTTTTTTTTTTTTCTTTCAAATGCCCTTAGATTTTTTTTTTTTTTTTAAAGTGTTTTGCTCAAGAGGCGCTTTCAGCTTTTGCAAAACTTGAGAAACTTGAGGTGTTTGGCTGAAAATTTTGAAAAAAAAAATCAAAAAATAAAATAAAATCAGCAGTATTCTGAAAACGAACGCCATTAATAATGTATGGGATTTTTCATGTGAACAAAGATTACTATGATAATATCGATACATATCTAAGGATTGTAGGTGTAGAGCTATATAGGAATGGCCTTTCCGTATATAGGAAAGGGTATTCTTAATTTATAGAAATAGGAATATAATAGTTCTGAAGTTTTACAGAGCCCACTTGTAGAGGGGCGCGGGGGGATTTTTCAGTGAAATTATGTTACGTTGGATAAGAGTTGCAGGGGTTATAAATAGTGCAATGCTGTAATGGTGTGGGAAAAATACTCTATCCATCCTTCCAACTATATATGTATCCATCTATCTGTCCATCCAGCAGTCCGTACTTAAGTTTTATGGGTCTAACTTTTAAGATTTTTAGCGATGAATATATTCAATTTTTAAAATTATGGATTCAAATTTAATTTCTTATGTTTTTAGTAAATTTTTAAACATAAATTTATATTCTGTATCAAATTCAAATAAACCTGTGATGCAAATGCTATACAAGAATCCGCCTCTATGTCCATCTAAAAATCTATTCCTACATATTTATAACAATCTTAGGGAGAACTTCACTCCAAAGCTAGCTATTGAGGTAGAGCCCAAGGCTATATAAATCCCACATTAGCAAACCCTCACGCTCCGCGTCCCTCGTCCTCGACAGTAGTGCGCTAGACCTTTTTGGCCCTGGGCAAACGCTGCAATACCGACGTCATCATCCATGGCATGGTGGGCATAGAAGGTGGTGGGTGGCCACCGATACAGTCATACAACGCACGAAAAACCCCACCCCAAAAGTTGCTATTGAGACGGGAGAACCCAAAGCTATATTGACCCCAGATCAGTACATTGCAATATCGATGTGGAAACTCAAATTTCATACCTTGCAATGACCATAACACTATGCATCTCTCCAACGGCAGATGTATCCTTTCACAGCAGGTGTGACTGTAAAATGCAGAATTCGAGTCCCTGCTATGAATCTTAGCTTCATCAAAGTATGAAAGGGGTTCAATTCTTATATATGATCACAATGTAATGAGTTAAATTATAACTATCATGTCACTTAAAAATTAACTATATAAATGAAGCTGCTTACCATAAATGTGACTTGATAATCTGAAAAAAATTGCTACATGGTCTGTTACACCTCTTTCTAATATTAAACTCTTCTAATTAGTTAATTTTTATCAAAATATCTTATCTAAGTGCCCATAACATAAGAGTATGGTAAAAGTATATAAACCTCTTTAGACATCGGATCAACTTTCTTAAAACAGAATTTGTGAATGACCAAGTACTCTTGAATCTTCATGTCTAGGATTATCACGTCTATTGCTTCCTTTCAAAGAAATGGTATCTTTTCTCTAATTATTAGGCTAAAAGAAAAGAGTTTGTTTCGCATACTCCAGGTTGACAGAGAAAATAAATTAAGGACCATAAGAATGTTAGTTACTGACTTCATCTTCTATATATTTGCTTCCCTAGCTAATTCCTCTATTTAACTTCCAATTATGAAATTCTGTACTTCCCTTGAAATAAACTACAACGAGGAATTATGTATCCCCAAGGCAAAAACCATTAGGAATGGAAATAATTGGAGGCAAAAATATGTTTTTAGAGGGGATTATATGCTATTCATTTATTTAGTCCTAGTTCCAAAGAAAAAACAAAGTGAAGACCATGACCATCTATATTGTTTTGATTATCTTAGCTTATCCAATCCGTATTCGAGCTGTAGAAGTAGTCACTAATGCTTGCATTATTAGGTCGACTGTGTGCATCATACCTTTTGGGATTTCGTCCTTCCTCGGATCCTGTGTGAATACAGAATATACTTTGTGCAGTGGACTGCTCTTTGTCCGGCGCGTGTCCGAATTAGTTGGGTGGACTTACAGATATGAGATGGTTAAATGATTAATGGCCGATCTAATTAATTTTGAGAAGTGGTTTAAATATTTAAAACATAGGTGGAATGATGACACTTAATAATTAGTAGTACTACTATATAACAAGTATGCTGATGTTGGCACTCTTCACCTGAAACTATCTAATTAAACTCTATCTATCGACAAAGTGCCAACATATATACTGGCTTATGGATAAAGATTGTCTAAAATAAGTATGCAATACAAGTTGCTACTTTACGTATATACTTTGTTAAATAGCAAGTAGTAGGGATCGATGTTCTCATTGTTATACACAACTGGGGTTTAGGTCATTAATCTTCTATACTTGCAAACTAATTAAAAACTCACACATCTCTCTCTCTACATACATACGTACGTAAAATCTGACAAATGTGAGACAGACACACACACAATGGTGCATATAATTCATTTGACAAGTAAAATTTCAGATTAAAAAAGGGGACCACAACCTTAATCTTAATAATGCAGAGGAGACAATGTTCACATGCAAAATAGAGAAAGATTATTGAAATTAATGTATATGTTAGTTTCAACTCCACATTCAACCGTGTCTTTTCAAAATTTTTTTTACTATAAGATCTTCAGCCATAATTTGTTGTTTCTATTCTTCACATTACGTCAACTATGACATGCCATCCCCAATAGATTGTTGGGATAAAACAGTCCAAAGATACTCTTAACATGATTATAACCTCTTCTTGGGTTTCGATGACCGTAAATACTCGAATCATATAGGTGGCACACAATTAATCTCCAAATTAGCCCATAAACGGTGATGGATCATGTGGAACTTCGCTCAAGAGGGAGATTATTGGGTATATGTGAACAAAGTCCCGCTTTGTCACTACCCGGATTTCCCACCCTCGGGAGTCGTGATGGCGCCTACTAATGTGAGCTAGGCAAGCCAAACCTTTAATCTAAATACGTCATCAACCAATTATTTCTTTTTAACAATTATAAGGTGATAACGTGATAACAGCGAAAATTCAAATTTAAGCGGAAGACAACAATAACATATATGAAAAACTGTATCTATTACAAATACTTAAGCCTTAACCACCCAAGACCTGGTGTCACAGTGTCACAGATGGTCTAAGATTGCTACATACAAGGTCTGAAGAAATAACAGTACACTGTTTCTGAATAAAAGGAAAACGAAACAGGAAATAACGATGGAGGAGATGCCAGGGCCTGCGGACGCCTGCAGGTCTACCTTGGATCTTCGCATGAACTGAAAATAGCCTCCAACCTACGTCCGAAGTTTACAACACTATGGTCTGCACAAAAGAGTGCAGAGTGTAGTATCAGCACAACCGACCCCATGTGCTGGTAAGTGCCTAGCCTAACCTCGGCGAAGTAGTGACGAGGCTAGGACCAGCACTACAAGAAAAAGTGTTATTTGCGACCAATATTTAGGGACGAGTTAATAATCCCGTCTCTAATAGTGTATGTATTAGGACGAGATTATATTGTGGTCCTTAATTTTGTATTCTATTGTGAAGGTATTAAATCTGGTCCCTAAAAAAAATAGTAACCGGTCCCAAATGGTATTAGTAGGCGCCAATCGAGGTGATGAGCGGGAAAGAGTACCGCCAATATAATATTAAAATATTAAAAATTATTACTATTTTCTAAAAAAAGGCGCCAAAACTAATATCCTAAAATTAAAAATTCCAAAAAAACTAAAAGAAACTCTCTGTTTCTCAAAAGCAATAGGTTATGCCCTAGTTTACTAAACACACCCAGATCTCCTCGTCTGCCTCTCTATTGATAACCGCTCAAGAATTTTCTTTTCTCAAAATCGATTGTTGCGAGTTTGTTGGCTTGTGTATTGCTGGTCTACCTAGTTTTCGACCTCCCTCGATTGCGAATCCCAGGTATTCCCTCCTCTTCTGTGTTGCTCTATTTTGTTTTTTTCTCTAAGTTGGAAATCACTCTTTATTGCTTCGTTTTATTTGACTTGTTCTTCTTCCTCTTCATCTTCTTTAGTAGGATAAAGTAATGTAAAAGTTCCACAAAATTAAATTCTTCTTAAAATTTATTGAAAGAATGTTTGATGTGTATTCTCTGTCCATATGAAATTTATTTTCCGTTTTGTTTGACCTACTTATTTTTAATTTTTTCTATTGCCACAACTCTTTGAATTGTATATAGTTTGTCAATTTCAAGATCCTTATTTGATATGCTTTCTTAATTAGCTCCACGTCTTCATCAAAAGTCAATGATCTGCTTTAATTTTGTTAGCTCGAATGCTGTATATCTCGTTCTTGAATGTAGGGGTGTACAAAGGAAACCGACAAACCGCACCAACCCGATAATTCAAGTCAAATCGAGAAAAATATTAATGTTAGTAATCACTGAGACCTGATATAAATGCCTTTCACCCTTTGGATGGCAATAACATGATAGGAAGCCTTGTTTTCTTTATTGTATTCATTTTTGTTTTACTGCTATCTTTTATTAGGAATGTTGCATAACGAGATAGGAGAATCAAACGTTAAATGAACAAAGGAAATCAAATAAAAAGTTCTAGGAGGGTATCTTTTGATTCTCGATCTGCTTAGATCCACTGTATAAGGGTTAAGCAGCAGAAGAATGATGGATATCAATTTGTGCTGATGTTGGTTTTTCCATTTTGTTCTTTTAATATGTGTTTAACAAATGTTTGTGCAGTTTATTCCTCATATGTGGAAACTGAAGCAACCCTTATTTGAGCAATTCGCTGTACTGTTATCAGTTGGAATAGTGTGGGCATTTGCAGCCCTTCTCACAGTAGCAGGTGCATACCAGAACAGACCCCTGCAGACTCAGTTCAGTTGCCGAGTTGATCGCTCAGGGCTCGTTAGTGGAGCTTCATGGTGTGTTCACACTAATATTTTCTCCTATACATAGTCACTTCTCTATTTATTCATTAAGCATGCTAAGAAATGGAGCTCATGGATATTTTATGATCAAAATCTCTTATGCTTGTTATTAACAGTTACATTTTCGGTACAAATTACACCTCATAGTGATTATATTTCCTTAGGAATTATCTGCTTCAGTTGAGATTGGCGTTAGCAAGTCCACGCTTCTAAATGATTACTACATGTTCTGAACAGATTTTGTTTTTAACTTAAAAAAAAGGCAGAATGGCCGCTGTACCTAACAAACAGTCCCCTTGTGGCAATAATCATGCCAAAGCATAACTTCATCTAATTAACCTCATTGTTATTTTGCATCTGCTAATTGATACTGTAATAATTATGAGAGGAAATAGTAGGCTTGACTGTAATACTGATGTCGATATCAACCAATTCTGGCAATCTGTTTATTGGTGAACGTCTGTCTCAAAGTTTTTACATGGCTTCTCTATCATAAAGTGACAATGTTTTGCAGTTAAAGAATATCTGATCTAATTTCCAATGTTTACATAGGTTTTGTTCTTTTCCTTCTGCTCTCAAGAACTCTTGTTTTCTGGAAATGCAGGATAAGATTTCCTTACACATTGCAATGGGGTACTCCGAATGTTGATGCTGGAGAAGTCTTTCTGATGTTGGCTGCAGCTTTTGTTTCTCTCATTGAGGTGTATATCCAATTGAAAATGTTTAGGCTAATATTTGATGTAGTTGCTGACTTGATTCTATTTTTTCCTCTCACTAGTAAAACTTTTGAAAACTCAACATCTTATCCAGTTTTAACTACTGATTTATGACTATGTTGTGAGATGCATGATTCTAGTTGAATTTATTAAGGTTTTGGATATTGTAAACTTTTAAGGCTGAACATCGTCATGTATATTGTCATTTTCCTTCTGAAGAACTGTTTTTGTATCTCTTTTGACAGTCTACTGGAGGATTTATTGCTGCTACAAGATATGGAAGTGCAACATATTGCCCAGCTTCATTTCTGAGTCGTAGTGCTGGCTGGATGGTAGGTGAACTTTCGACGATGATATTCTCACCAACGACAGATTCTTTCTCTCTATATATAATTCTCTGTTGAAATTCAATTTTTCTTTTGGTTGGTGTCTAGGGATTAAGTATGTTGCTCCATGGTTTATGGGGAACCGACAGTGGAGCTACTGTATCAGTGTAATATATCTATCTTCCTAGGAAAAGCTTAAACTGGCTATTCAATTTGTTCTATATCTCATACTATTTTGAAAATCAAGAGCACAAGCAAGGCTAAGATGTGAGGAGTATTATATCTAATAGTTAACGTTATTTTCCAATAATATAGTAGTCTATGGATATCAACATGTCAATCATCTCCCAAAAAATGCATTTGCAGCTAAGCTTTTAGTACCTGACCATGCATTACTAATAATGTTTTTCTTTTGTGGACTATGAAGTGAAAATGTAGGTCTTTTGGCATTGACACGAGTTGGAAGCAAAAGAGTAATTCAAATCTCTGCAGCATTTATGCCTTTTATTTCTGTGTTAGGTGAGGTATTCTCTGCAAAGATCAAATTCATATTATTATATAGCTGATCTTGGTACTTCTTATACGTTCATTGTTTCGAAATGTATAATTCTCTTTCTGCTTTTAAGTGATTGCAATCTTTTGACTATCGTAGATTTATCATAAATAACTAATGGTTGCACTCTCTTTGACCACAAACAGGAAAATTTGGAGCTATTCTTGCTTCAATACCTCTACCGATCATTGGAGCTTTATATTGCGTCTTGTTTGCCCTCATGTGTATGTGATTTTTCTCATGTTAAAATCATACAATATCTGCTTTCCGTCTGCTACTAACTTTGAAACTGTCC